>NW_015175378.1:415127-492277 GCF_001447785.1 Gekko japonicus | reverse complement strand
CAGGGCAAGGGGGAGCTGGAAACCTGTGCTGGGGGTAACAAGGGAAAGAAGGAGGGTGCGGACGGAAATAGATGGGAAGTGGTGGCAGCACCCATTGCAGGAACGTTTTGTGCTTTCAAGAGAGCATTCAGACTAACTTCACCTGATGGTTGAAGTAAGAGCAGCCCAAAAGACGGAGGCTGGCCTCGGATTTAGTCTTTGACAGATTTCAACTCTCAGTACTCTGTATTAGACATGACAGGTTAGGGATTTACCAAACTACATTTCTACAGACTAAATAAATGGAAACCTCTAACGTAACACCACAGAGTAAAGTAATATATTATGCTTTTCTTCCATTTTTATTTTTAAAGTTTTTTTACCATCACAGTCCTTTGCTTTTAGTAAATAACTTTTTAGAAGGAAAAAGGTCACTGTTTTGCAATTTTGCCTTTGAAAGATATTTCTAAAGTCTCACAAAGACCCTAAATTTACATATCCAGAGTTCTACAGGCAAGGAAGGAAACCCTGTACATGCACAGAGAAACTTTGTTTTTCCTCTGCCACACTTGAGTCTGAGCTATCATGACTCTGACCTCATATTAGCAGGAGCATTACATCCATGCGTCCGCTCAGGATGCCATGCAGACAACACTATCCTTTTGATCTGCACCAGAATTGGCCTTCTAAGATATTTGAAGGCCTTTCATCAATATTGCCAACAGAACCGATTAGTAATTAATATTCTCTAAGAAGTGGTGCCTATATAAACGGTGTATTGGTTCTAACACAATCGAACAAGTGAAGACCTTTAAGTATCTTGGTGTTTCCTTTAATTACAATCTCAGATGGTCAGAACATCGAAACAGAACTATAAGACTAGTGAAATGTTCGATGGCACAAATTAAAAAGTTCTACTATTTAGGAGGTAACCAATTCGTTCCAGCAGCCATTAAAATTTAGAATGTAAAAATTCTCCCTCAGCTGTTATATGGTATCCCTTTGTGGATTAGTGCTTTTAATTCCAATATGGACAGTGTACAAGCATCTTTTTTCAGACAAATTTTGGGAGTGCTCAAATGTCTCCCCTATCTATCTATATGCACAGAGTTAGGCCTGCACCTTTTAGAAACCATGCCTTTAAGTATTGAATAAAAATCCATTTCAGAACCTGGAAGTCTACAATCTTTCCTTATGAAAGTTGGCATAGTACCATTTGGTTTTCCACCTTTATCAATAAGTTCCAGGAATTAGGTATTGCGATAGATTCTCTTCTTTTATGTGATGAATTACATATTATAAGAATGGTTCAGCAAAGACATGGATCATGAATGTCAAAAAATGTTCCCCCTGCACCCTCCTATTTGCTCAGCAGCCAGTCTAGATATCTACCAAAAACATGGAGCGATGCCTCACTACTTTACCATCTTAGATTCTCCATTCCCGGCCCGCCTGAATGCCTTTCCATTGAAAGTGGTCTATGGCAGATTTAGGCAAATACCCTTCAAAAAAGGCTGTGCCCATGAGAATTGGGAACTCCTGTTTCATTATCCCATATTATTTTGAAGTGCCCGTTATTTGTGTCCCAGCGCAGTCTATTTTTATCTACTTTCCAAATAACAATCTTACAGATGAGAAAATGCTAAATCGGCTTTTAAAAGGGGCAAATCCTAAAACCACCATATGTGTTGCAAAGTTTTTAGCAGAAGCATATAAAATCAAAATTGAAACACCTGTAGATTTTAACCAACTAAAAGATGCCTGCTCCTTTTTGATATTTTATATTTGATACACTATTGATTATGATTTTAAAATTCTCTGTTTTATGCTCTATTCATAATACTTCTCAGACTATTCATATATGCACTGATAACCGTATGTAATTATTTCTGGTTTTTTATGCCAATAAAGGTGTGTGTGTGTGAGAGAGAGAGAATACCCAGGGGACTAAGACTTCCAAAGTCCCCTGCATTATTTGTAGAGTGTGAGGAGTTCAGAATGAAATGGGCTTCGATCCTCAATACATGCTCCATAGATCTCATGTTATTAATCACTGAAGAATCACTTACAGAAACCTATAAATTGAAAGCAGAAATCGAGACCATGGAGCAGGCATTAAAGGATACCATCCCATCAAGCTCATTTGATACACAATTAGCTGAAATAGAAAGTAATATCAAGCAATTTGAGAATGAATCGAAAGAAATTAAATGAAAGTAGTATGATAGAGATTCTCATGATTATGCAGCTTCTCAAGGCTATAAGTGGAGCTCCATAGCTATAGTGGGCAAGAAGAGAGTCTCATGCAGAGGTCATTTCGGGGGGGATCGCGGGGGATCGCAGTTCCCCCGGGTGAGGTGCGGGGGGCGGGGCACACGATGAAGCCACACCCCCTGCTTCCGGCCGCCCCGCTTTCAGCCCTCATTCAGCCAGGAGGAGGCAGGAGAAGAGGGAGGGTAAGTTGCTTCCTCCCCGCCTCTCCCCACCCCTGCCTGCCTGGGGCCAGGGAGGGCCTTGGCGGGGCTTCCTCACACTCCCACCGGCCTTGCAGGTCCACCACCGGGCCTTATGATGTCAGTGGGTGTGGCATATGCTAATGAGTTATGCTAATGAGTTCCCCTAGCTCTTTTTCTACGAAACGACCCCTGGTCTCATGGGCTGACATGACATGACACTTTCTGATTTGGAACTTGAAACGACTGAAGGGGAAGAATTGGCAACTACATCAGGGGATGAGTACTCTTCTAATACACCCTTTCTCGACAGGTGCACTAAGAAATGCACTCAAGGAACTTTTTCTGAGTTTTGCCCCCACAAAGGCAAATAGAGAATATAGTCATTAACTTATCCTCCAGAGTCCTTACACCAATTGAACTGAGAGTTTTGAATTTGGGCTTGGGATTTGTTCCCACACAAAAATGCAATGCTTTCCAAACACAGGTCGATTTTTTTAATCAGACAGTTAACGCTTCACTTTTTGTGTGTGTGTGTGAATCTCAGCAGGATATTTAGAAACAACTTCACCCTAAATTGAGTTTTGTGCCGGCAGGCTGGTAGCTACAGTGGGGCATCTTGGGGCCAGGCCTCCCAACTTCCCATCCAGCTAGTTCAAAACTTTATTTTCTTTTTCACGCCGCAGCCATGCTGCACTGTCGCCCTGCCCTCACTGGCCAAGCCCTGCCCTCCATTCCCATGCAACCTCTCACACCTCTTTCTTTTATTTGGTGTGACTCCGAGCCATTGCCCTGCCCTGCCTGAAATAATCATCGCCACTCTCTCTTTCTCTCATTGCTCTGCTTGCTGGAACCCAGTAGGACGCAGTGCAGTGTACTCGTGGGGGGTGGCAGTGGTGGTTGGGGCTAGGGCAGGGAACATACCTGCAGAAATACTGTTCTCATCTGAAAGGGAAATAAGAAAATAAGAATGTTTGGAGAGAGCAATCCTAATCAGGTCTACTCAGAAGTAAGTCCAATTTTATTCAATGGGGCTTACTCCCAGGAAAGTACTCTTAAGACATGCGTGCCCCCAATTTATTTAAATGCCCCCACGAAGGAAAAAATCCTGGCGATGCCCCTGTGTGCCGGTTGTTACAGACCCGTCAGTGAAGGCATTTGAGAAGATGGTGCTTAGAGACATAAAGAAATTGGAAAAATTCACATAATCGTACCATATATAATTTGGATCTACAGGACCATAGGGCACTTATAAATTTTTCAAATGACAATCTTATAACTATTAAGCAAGCTGACAAGGGTTGCCCAATTGTAATGTTAGATACTGAAGATTATGAACAAGAACTTGTTCGCCAATTAAACGATAGATCCTGCTATATGCTCATTATAAGGATCCCACAGGCCAGATATCATGTTTGATTAGAACAACTGAAGAAGCCTTAGTTTTGGGTATTATTGATGACAGCACTTCTAAATTCCTTATCAATGAGCATCCTAGAGTTCCTATATTCTGTGTATCCTCCAGAGTCTGTGTGCTCCCTAAAATACACAAACTGGGGTTTCCCCCGCCTGGGAGATGAATACTCTCCAGCTCTGCTTTAGAGTTCTATGCGACCTCGATTGCGTCTGCTAGCTCACGCCCGGCCCAATTATTTAGAGTAATTCGGTCTTTGACAGCTCTGCCCCAGGGCAGGCACAACACTAGGGAATTGGATTTAGGCTGTGAGGCATTTGCGAGCTATTTTGCAGATAAAGTCTTGGCCCTCCGCCGGGACCTCCCCGCCATAATTGATACAGTTAGGGAACTCGTCTTTAGTACCGGGTTTAGTGAGTTTTGACACACTCAGCCTGGAGGAAGCTGACAGGCTGCTCGTATCTGTGTGCCCAACCACATGCGATCTGGATCCATGCCCCTCCAGGCTTGTTAAAGCAGGCCACGAGGGGTTTCGAGGTGCTCTGCAGGAGATTGTTAACAAGTCCCTCATGGAGGGACAGTTCCCCAGAGCACTATGGTCCGCCCTCTCTTGAAAAAGCCATCTCTGGATCCGGCCGAATTGGCCAGCTATCGGCCGGTCTCCAATTTGCCCTATTTGGGCAAATTGATTGAGAGGGCGGTGGCGACACAGCTACAGGGCTACCTGGATGAGGCTTCTGTCCTCGATCCCTTCCAGTCTGGCTTTTGCCCTGGCCACGGGACGGAGACGGTGCTGGTCGCCTTGACGGATGACCTCCGTAGGCACCTGGATTGAGGAGGCGTGGCGGCGCTGGTGTTGTTGGACCTGTCGGCTGCGTTTGACATGGTCGACCACCAGTCTGGCCCACCGCCTCGCCGACGCAGGGATTTAGGGGCTTGCCCTTCAATGGTTTGTCTCTTTTCTCCAAGGTCGGGGACAGAGGGTGGCAATCGGGGACCAGCGATCCCGAAGGCATCTTCTTGAGTGTGGGGTGCCCCAGGGAGCTGTGCTGTCCCCGATGTTGTTTAACATCTACATGCGCCCCCTTGCCCAGATTGCCCGGAGGTGTGGGCTTCGGTGTCATCAATATGCGGATGACACCCAGCTCTATCTGATGCTGGGTGGCCAGTCGGACTCTGATCCCGAGGACCTTTATCGGGCGTTGCAAGCTGTGGCTGGTTGGCTCAGGCTGAGTCGGTTGAAATTAAACCCGGAAAAGACGGAGGTCCTGGGCCTGAGTCGGACCGGTCTGGGGTTGGGGCTCCCGCTCCCGGCCTTTGACGGGGTGCCATTGGTGCCTCGGTGTGAGGCTAGGAGTCTGGGGGTGCTCCTGGACTCCTCGTTGACAATGGAGGCCCAGGTAGCAGCCACTGCCAAGGCGGCCTTTTATCATCTGCTGCTGGCTCGGCAGTTGGTCCCCTACCTTGACCGCGAAGACCTGGCAACTGTGATCCATGCGACGGTCACCTCGAGGCTTGACTACTGTAGTGCTCTCTACTTAGGGCTGCCTCTGTTGCAAATCAGGAAGCTACAGCTAGTGCAGAATGCTGAGGCCAGGTTGTTTTTGGGTATCTCTAGGCGAGACCATATTCAGCCTGGGCTGCAAGCGCTGCACTGGCTGCCGATAGCATACCGGATTCGCTTTGAAGCGCTGGTTCTTACCTTTAAAGCCCTGAATGGCCAGGGTACGGCCTACCTGAAGGACTGCTTCTTCCCGTATGTTCCCTCAAGAGCACTCCGATTGGGGAATTGCCACCTCCTGGTAGTTCCGGGTCCCTGAGAGGTTAAGTTTGTCCCTATGAGGGCCAGGGCATTTTCGGTGGCGGCTCCTACCTGGTGGAATGAGCTCCCAGAGGAGATCCGGGCCCAGCGGGACTTTATGCAGTTCCGCAGGGCCTGTAAGACGGAGCTCTTCTGCCAGGCGTTTGAGTAGGAGCCACCGCTGTCACTATCCTACCAACGAGATAGTATGTCATCGGCTGCCCTACGAAGGTGGGACAGTTATGCCCAGGCTGAAGTTTTGACAGCTTAGCGGGGAGACTGCGTGCTGGAAATGGTTGGCCATCAAGCTGGAAGATCGTCCCCACTTTGGTTGATGATGTAGCACTGTGTTTTAGGTTGCTTATTGTGGTTTAAATATTGTATTTTATTGTGTGTTTTATTGTATTTTAGATTCCGGTTTCGCCGCTTGTGAACCGCCCTGAGCCTTTGGGAGGGCGGTATAGAAATCTAATAAATAAATAAATAAATAAACCGCTCCCGGGAGATCAATCCAATTGTTTAAAATCTACCTCATCCACCATGTTCCTCTGGAATGCTGCTGGTCGAATTGGAGGCTATTTGAATCCATGGGCGCGGCCACAAGCTCAAGGAAGAGGAGTGCAAGCAGGTGCTGGTCGAGGTCAGCCACAGCAAGCACCTCCTCAAGGTTTACAACAACCTCAGCCACCGGGTCGAGTACAACCTACTGTGCCACCTGATGCTGATCCTGTGCGAGCAGCTGTTCATCATGTACTCCAAAATCTCCAGCACAATCCAGTAGATTCTCCATGGTGGGACAGTACATTAGGACAGGATCCAATATCTCCCGTGAGAAACAATGTTCAAGAATTTGGTCCAGCAGACAATGCTGAGATTTTTGCAGCATTAAGTAGCAGTTGGTGTTACAGTTTTGCCATCTATACTCAGAAGTATTGATATCGCCCCATTTTCTGCTCAGGCGATACAAAACAATGCTATTGATATGGATGGTTACATACTGGCGTCTTGTATTTGTTGTCTAAGACACCGCCAACCTAGTGCACGGCATCAACAACTCATACTTGAGGTGATCATTCCTAGTCTGCCTGACAGTCAGATTCTTCCTCGGGCACAAGCAGAGCAACAACTTTATGATCTTCTCAACAATGTTCAAAATCTGCGGGACCAAGCATGGTTTGTAGAGGGTATGGCAGAGACAATGAGACATGCTGCTGCAGCTGCTGCAGCAGGTAAAGGTGCTGCTCCTCCTGATCCGTTTCCAAACTGGGATACAACAGATCCGGCACATCCAGGATGGACTCAAGGCACAACTTTGACAGATCAAATAGAGCATCTACGAACTGTGGTCAATCACATGGAAGGTCGCCAACGAGCAAGAGCACTGTACCCTGTTCTGTTATGTATAGTGTCCCTTGCTCTTAGAGGTGAGATCAGTCAACCCAAGCTGACACGTCTACAGTCCGATTTGCAACTTACAATGCCCACCATAGCAGGAAACTTGTCGCGAGAAGATATTAGATTGACTTGGACAAACTTTGGGCCTTACATAGATGATGAAAATGCACGAGCTATATTTTGTAGATGTTTGGGATTTATTCCTGCCCCTGCTGTTAGGCTCAGAGTAGCATTAGCTCAAGCTGCAGGATCTGGTTTGACATCTCTAGACACAATAGCTAGAGCAATACATGAACATCCTGATTTTCCATGGTTTTGGGTGCAAAAGCTTTATCCCCAGGATTGGCAGAATGCAGTTGCTGCTATACAGAGAGTAGGAGACAATCCCTACTATGGATTCAAAGGTGATCTCACCCATGTACGTTCTACACTGTTCAAGAAATTGGCATGGCTGTGTGGTCAACTACTGATAAAAACAGGAGATACTGCTCTAAAGTACTATAAAGGATTTCAGGAAGACACTAGGTATAAAACACAAGTAGAGCAGATAATTTCTGATTACATTGCTAATCTACCTCAACCTGATTTGTCTGTAAATCCTACTCCAGAAGAACATGGGGACTTTGGTGAGTTACTTGACGCTGTTGCTCTTTATCCAGGTGCTACAGGTACAGCTGCAAGAATGGATGGTTATGTGTAACTTCAGTTCATGAGTTGTGATAAACACTGTTATTACCTCATATTTTACTTGAATACAACTTGTTACCTCGGTTGATAGTTGGAGATCAACCAATTTATAGTTTACATTGCTTTAAAAAAAAAGAACCTCTCCCGCAGTATCTGGATTATTTTTAAAAACCTTTTTTGGGTGGTTGTTAATCTTTCATCAAAGACACTAAGGACTTCATTGTAAAGAAGTGTTCTTCAAAACGCAGTATTACTGATTATGGACGTCACAGTCCCAAATGAGGAAGCAAGGTTGATGGTTGAGAAAGTGTTTTGACTCATGCCCCATTAAACAGCCTCCAACCTTCTTTTTATTGGAACTGGAAGATTTAGTATTGGAGAAAAACTACTTTAGACACAAGGGTGTAGTTACGGGCAGCCCCATTGCTCCCAGTCCTGCAAATCTATTTATGACTTATTTTGGGGGAAAGTTCATTTACAATGAAGATGTTAACCCATTCCATAATTTTTGTCATCTTCACAAATTTGGAAGGACTGAGTTTTGTACATGGATTAATACTCTACATGAGACCATAAAATTCTCATGCCAGTACAATCATTTGTCTGTTATATTTTTGGATACATGGGTATACAGAAACAGTTCTAATGAACAGGCGGTAAAAACATACATCAAACCTTTTTGCCTGGGGTTGGTTGTCGGCCCTGCCCTCTGCTGTTGCTCTGCCTGTTGAGAAATTGGGTCTTTGAGCCTTTGAATTACAAGGCTCCTCCTTGTCAGAGGCAGAATTGAGTCAGCTGGGCTGGGAGAAGGAGCTGGGACAAAACGGCTGGTGAGGTGAGCGTTAGTCTTGCTTTTCCTAAACTGCTGTGGGAAGCATTAGCTGTGTGAGAGAACAGTGTGTGAGGGGGAGTGAGTGCTTGGAGCCAGCTGGAGAGGTATCTCTGATTGCTTCTGTGTGTTTGTTATCTGGTTTGTTGCTGAGGCAGGAGGGCCTGTTTGCCTCGGGCTGGTTGCTGGCCCAGTTCTCTGCTGTTGAGAGGTGGGAGCTGTGAGCCTTTGAACTGCAAGGCTCCTCCTCACCAGAGGCACAAGCTGAAGGGCTCTTGCCCTGTGGCTCTTAGCCTTGTGATCAGGCCTGAGGATCCCATAAGTACTTAAGAAAATTTTACATTGTTCTGCTTTACCCCTTTTGGCTCAGGTAGCCATTTGGTCACTTCTTTAAGTTTCAGGGTACATCAACACACCAAGGTATTTCTAGGTGAAAGAATCCACTTGAGACGTGATGATGTATGTGTACGGACCATTTCCGGTCACCTGTGGGGAGTGTGCCAGGTTTGTCCTCCGCCCTGAGGAAAAGATGGACTACGCTTGTCAGAAGTGTTAAGTTGATAGGACTCTTAGAGGAGAAGATTCGGAGTGTTGAGAAATGAACTAAGTTATGGTTTTATATCTGCTACACACGCAACACATGGACTGTGCACACATCTGTATACCATGAGCCAAAGAAAGCTGTTTGCATCGTCTACTGTGAGAGAGAGATTTCACATAGGGAACGCTTGCCTGCATTTTATTCTAATGTAACTTGCACACATTCAGCTCAGAGCATTATGGGTAGAAGAAGCACATGTTAGCCATTGTGAGCAGAAAAACAACCAAGAAGGAGGAATTCCCCCATTACTGAAAAGACGAGATGTCACGCAGGACACGGACCTGATCTGCATCTGTATTGCAAGTTTCCTGTTTATGCCTGGGAAAGTCAAGATTCATCTGTACTTCAAAGAGGATACAGGAAGCTGACATTTCACACCTGGCCAGATGGCATTCCATGAGATAGAGTGTAGTATTTCAAATATTGACCCAACCCATAGAATACCTGCCCCTTTCTCACATGCACCAATAGGGAAAAACTATGGGATGGATTTGTAAGTAGGTGGGATTACAGATTGGCAAGGTGCCACCCACCTGGAGATTCACCTATGAAAGTAAAGACCCAAACCCTAGGTCTTTGCTAGCCACCTCCCTTCTCTACGACCTCTATTTTCTTTACTACCCCTAAGGTCCAGCTTTCTATCCAACAATCCCTTTGTCTACCTTAAGATATCTTGGACTGCAGCCAAAGAGATCCATGCTTGCTTAGCTGGTTCTAGCAGGTGTGATTTAGCTTAAACGCCTAGGTATTACCTTCTACCTCATTCCCATTGCAACAGACAAGACTTCTGGAAACAGGTGAGTATAAACCGAAATAGCTACCTACCTACCTCCAAGTAAATAAGAAACTATCTTAATATCTTTCTGTAACTCTAAAGGAACCTTGAGTGTATGCAAATTGAGAGACTGATTATTTTGATATTGCTTAGTAAAGAAATTATTTGCTTTGGAAAAACACTCATGTGGTCTACATTACTGGGACTCTAGGTTCGGACACGACCCTGGTATAGCTGGCCAGGACTCACATTAAAATTTAGGTTGCCTCTGCTGTAAATAACAAAGACAAACAACATATTGCTGAACAAGCTCTTAATGTAATAAATATAACAATACAGATGTTATTTTGATTGTTGTTTTGTTTCAACAGATGAATACATCAAGAGACTAAAGTCTCAATGCAGGCAGGACGAACCTTCCCAGGCTTGACTGTCCGTTTCGACTTTTCGTCTTTATCAAACGTCCTATCAAAAATAAAACAATTTGATAGTGGGGGAAGCCAACTCTAAAGGAAGTCCATTTGCAATATTTCTCAATAAAAGTTTTTTTGATACATACAGTTTGTAGAAGTCTATCTTCAATACATAATTTTCATCAATATGTGCAAGTATTCTATAAGTATAAATATAAATACATTAAGTGAGATAATAATATATACCAATGTCATATTTACCAATTTATACACTCCAGACAATGATACAAAAATATATCTTTTACATTTACAAGAATCCTTATGATCACAGACATAATAAAAAGACATCTTACCAAAAGTGGCTACTTCAAGCTCTCAAGATAAACAGTTCCCTTCAGGGTAATGCATTTGAATATGTATAACAAGACCTTCAATATAAAGTGCAGCAGGCATCACATGTACTAGCTAGAAGGGAGGTCAACGTATCATGCTCCCATGTAGCCTATACTGTTAAAGTGATATAACACTAAAGAATCACTCGATGATACTATGTCAATCTTAGTCACCCAAAAAGCAAGACAGATCCAAAGCGGCATTGAGCCCCGCTGGTTGTTCGGTCCTGAGTCTGAAAGTCCACGCTGCCTCTCTTTGTAACAATAATTTTTTCATGTCCATACTAGTATAAGGTTTACTCCTAACTACTTCTAATACAAGACATTTGAAATCATTACAATCATGATTGACATCAACAAAGTGCTGGACCATCGGGGCTGTCATGTGTTTATGTTTGATCTTGGATTTGTGTTCCAAAACCCTAGTCCTCAGGGTCCTAGAGGTTTGCCCGACATATCTCAAATTGCACCCACAGATTAGGAGATAGATAACACATTTTGAGGCACAGGAGGAAAAAACTTTGATGGGCTTCTTTAAATTTACATCAGGGAAATCCAACACATCCGTTTCTATCATTAGCATACATGCGGCACACCTGCCGCACCTGTGATGACCATTTGGCAGACTAGCTTGTGAAGGCATCTTAAAGCTGTCTGCTCTAACTAATTTTTACAAAGAGAGGCAGCGTGGACTTTCAGACTCAGGACCGAACAACCAGCGGGGCTCAATGCTGCTTTGGATCTGTCTTGCTTTTTGGGTGACTAAGATTGACATAGTATCATTGAGTGATTCTTTAGTGTTATATCACTTTAACAGTATAGGCTACATGGGAGCATGATACGTTGACCTCCCTTCTAGCTAGTACATGTGATGCCTGCTGCACTTTATATTGAAGGTCTTGTTATACACATTCAAATGCATTACCCTGAAGGGAATTGTTTATTTTGAGAGCTTGAAGTAGCCACTTTTGGTAAGATGTCTTTTTATTATGTCTGTGATCATAAGGATTCTTGTAAATGTAAAAGATATATTTTTGTATCATTGTCTGGAGTGTATAAATTGGTAAATATGATATTGGTATATATATTATTATCTCACTTAATGTATTTATATTTATACTTATAGAATACTTGCACATATTGATGAAAATTATGTATTGAAGATAGACTTCTACAAACTGTATGTATCAAAAAAACTTTTATTGAGAAATATTGCAAATGGACTTCCTTTAGAGTTGGCTTCCCCCACTATCAAATTGTTTTATTTTTGATAGGACGTTTGATAAAGACGAAAAGTCGAAACGGACAGTCAAGCCTGGGAAGGTTCGTCCTGCCTGCATTGAGACTTTAGTCTCTTGATGTATTCATCTGTTGAAACAAAACAACAATCAAAATAACATCTGTATTGTTATATTTATTACATTAAGAACTTGTTCAGCAATATGTTGTTTGTCTTTGCTATGTAAATTGGGTCCTATTCTTTCATCTTCTGTAAATAAAGCAGTTGGCGTAACAGGAGCCTGGAGGAAAGGATTATTACTCTGCATGAAATCAAGGAAAGGGAGGAGTTCATTAACAGAAGTTTTGATGTCCAGCATAAGGAAGGAGAGACCAGTCAAAGGGACAACACAAGAGTATGGTTGACTGCCTTAACGAGACTCCTGAGTGCTTCAGCCCAACCCCAAATAAGACAAGTGAGATGGCACTCAATGCCATTGGAACTAAGGAATTGATTCCAGGCCCTTGCGGTGGAGGCAGAGACAGAAACACTGCCGGTGAAGGAATCACAAATACAAGGGAGGCAAAGGGAGGTGGACAGGGAGATACAAAAAAAATGGCACAGGAAGGAAAAGGAAGATCATACGTGACTCCCTGCTAAGGGGTATGGAATGTCCTGTGTTCAGGTCTGACACCCTAGCCTGAGATGTGTGTTGCTTGCCAAGGGTGAGAATTAAAGATATTATAGACATTATCCCCAAACTCATCAAACTTACAGAACATTGCCCATTTGTGAGGGTCCATGTGGTCCCTGTCATAGGAAAGGGAATTTGTGATGGTCTATGTGGGAACCAACAACATGGCTGTGAACACCATCAAAAGCATTAAGGTTGACTATGAAGTTCTCAGGAGGAAGCCGGAGGGAATGAGGATACAGGGGGGCGTTCTCTTTGATCCTTCCTGTCATGGAAAGGGGAATACAACCGGAGTAGACGATAATGAATGTGAACCACTGGGTGTGTTGGTGGGTGCCAGCAAAAGCAATCTGGATTCTGGGATCACGGGCTAGGTTTTCTGGACGACAACCTACTAGCACACAATGGACTTCACCTGTCAAGGTCAGGGAAGAATGTGTTTGGCAGAAACCTGGGGAGATTCATCAAGAGGGCTTTAAACTGACACCACAAGCGGAAGGAGACAACCAACATAGGGAGAGCAAACAACAGAGGCACATCTGGGAGGGCTGGGTCTAATGGACCCAAAGGTGTGGGGCCAGTGGAAAGTATCTGGTTGAGAATAAGGGAAGGAAGGACAAACACTGTTGTGGTTGGAGTCTGCTACAGACTTCCTGACCAGAATGAGGAGGTGGATGCTGGCTTCCTTGAACAGCTTGACAGGGTATCCAGACAACAAGGTGATGGCCCTAGTGTCATCCATGGTGGCACTAGGACTCTCCCAATATGTAACGACCCCCACTCACTGGGTTGGACACATGCTTGATTTTATCTTCGCAGCAGGGGTTTCAGTGGACTGGATCACTGCCTCAGCAGAGCCATGGTCAGACCACCATGCCCTGAAGGCCCATCTGAATGTTTCACCCCGATCCTGTTTGGGCAGCGAGAGTATTTTAGCTCACCTGCGGAGCCAAATATACCTTATGCAGCTTCAGATGGCCCTGCGGGATCTAATGCCCCCCAACTCTCAGCAGCCATCAATGAGATCACTCCCCAATGCACTCTGCGCCCTTGCTCTACAATGGCACCTTGGTTCACCCAGGAGTTGCAGCTAATGAAGCGAAGGCTAAGATGGCTAGAGAAGCAGTGGCGGTGCACCTATGATGAAGCTACAAGAACATCTTATAGGATGATTATGAGATCCTATGAGATGGCAGTCAAAGCCATGAAGAGAGAGTACTATGCGGTCATGATTGCATCTGCAAGCTCACGCC
The DNA here is from genome assembly GCF_001447785.1 of Gekko japonicus. Taxonomy (NCBI): domain Eukaryota; kingdom Metazoa; phylum Chordata; class Lepidosauria; order Squamata; family Gekkonidae; genus Gekko; species Gekko japonicus. The sequence continues at coordinate 478,372 of NW_015175378.1, read as the reverse complement.
CAGCCCTGTTGTTTAGAACGATTCGGTCTTTGACTGTTCTGCCACAAAGCAGACCAAATGTTAGGGAATTGGACATTGGCTGTGAGGCCTTTGCAAGTTATTTCACAGATAAAGTCTTATCATTCTGCCAAGACCTCCCCACCACAGTTGAGACAGTGAGTGAACTCGAGGCTCCATGCATGTCTTCTAGTCAGGTTTTGGATTATTTCAGTCCGCTCAGAAATGTTTCCTGTGCAGCCTAAAGCTGATCTCACAGACCAGGCTCTTGATCTCTTAACTGGAAGTCAGCAGGAAGGAGAAGTCTTTTTTTTTTGGCCTAAAACCTGTATTGTTCAAGCAAGGCAACTACAGGCTGTTTTTTACAATTATTTTAAAGAAATTTTCTTCAATCACCCTGGAAAAACTCATCTTGCTACCCACAGCATTAATACCGGAAGTGCTTCAACTGTTGTATGTCATTCTTATTGAGTCAGCAGCAGGATGCTCGCCCCACTACTTCTAAAAGGAACGTCTTAAAAATCTGTTCAGCGTCTCATACTGTCGAGCAAAAACAGATCAATGAGAACCTCTTTAATCTGAACATTTCTATGAAGAATCAACTTGTTTACAAGGACTTTTGCAAAAGGAAGCAAGCCACCTACAACTAGGGTTGCCAGCCCCCAGGTCTGGGCGGGGTTTCCCCCACTTCTGGGGGCTTCAATCCACCTCACTGACCTGGTGGGTGGGGAAAGCTCCGCCCCCAAGAGCAGCCACCTGCACAGTCACCCCCTCCCTCCCCTCCTGCCTGATTTAAAGGGCTTCAGCCCTTTAAAGGTTTTTTTTTTTTAACTAGTGGAGCCTGTGCCTGTGACCTCCCTCTCCCTCCTGCTGGATTTAAAGGGCCGTCCAGCTGGTTGGCGGGCCATGTGGTCCCCACCGACCAACTGAAGCCCTTTAAATTGGGCAAGAGGGGAAAGGGGTGGCTGGGTGGGTGGTCACTCTCCACCCACACCTAGAATACCCCCCAAATCCCCCCACCAGAGTGAGGAGGGGACCTGGCAACCCTACCTACAACTCATCTCCCTGAAGAAACAAAAATATGTAAGAAACATTCTAGTCTTTTGCATGCTGCAGGCCACAACTGATCTTTCAGCAATATTGTCAGCTTCTCACAGCACACCCTCAGCCTGGCACAGAACTGTTCTTTCACAAGGACTATTCTTCTTCCTCACTAAATCCACACAGATAATATAGCTCTGGTGTGGCTTCAAGGACTCTTTTCACCACCTGTATCTGAAGATAGGCAGAATCTTCACAGCATACCAATTCACAATCTACTGCTAAACAGCTCCACTTCTCCAAACCATCTGACAAGACATTGACTACCAATTACCACCCACCCAAGGCTACAGGAAAATGGGCTGTAGATGGACCCCTCCCCAATGGTTGCAATGCCAGACTAGATGTTTACATGGAACGTTTTTGCTGCCAAGCCCAAATTGACGTGATCCAAGAAACAATCTCTTACAACACAACCACTTCTGCACCCAAAAAAATTGCAATGAACAGACTCAGAAACAATCCAGACACTAGTGAAGGAGATTGGGCACACAATAGAGACAGATCACTGGTTAAAAACATGGAAAACGCTAAAATACATGATAGCGACACCATACAAGGAAAATATATATAAAATGTTTTATAGGTAGCATTGGACCCCTGAAAAAATTGCAAAATGTTTCCCGAAGGCATCAAACTTCTGTTGGAGATGTAGAAAAATATAGGTTTATATCTCCACATATGGTGGAGATGTGATAAAATTCAGATTTTCTGGGGAAAAAATCTATTAAATATTTTAGAAGTAATAAAAATTAATATGCCGCTAATACCAGAAACATACTTACTAAATATGATACCGGAAACAATAAAAGACCATACACATATAATTGTATATATACCGACAGCAGCTAGAATACTTATAGCAAAATAGTGGAATTCAAAAAGCATACCCTCTATAAAAGAAATTAAGTATAAGATTCTGGAAGTAGCAGAAATGGACAAATTAAACATAGTATTACAAAATAAACCAGAGGAGCTATTTAGGGATAGATGGGAAATAATTTATGCTTGGCTAAAGATGGAGAAGATTAAACAGATCTGAAAATATGCTAGTTAAAGACAGATTATGTTTAAGAAGGAAGAAGAACTTTATGTTATGTTATGAAATGTATACGCTTTAAATGAAATTGTTTTGGTGAAAACTGAAATTAAATTTACCCAAAAACAAGAAAAAGAAAGAAACAATCCAGACACTATTAAAGAAACCGATAGAGGAGGAGCAGTTGTCATTGTGGACATTCAGGAAGCTGAAAGACAGCACTCCAATACTACTTTCTACAAATGACCATCCTCAAACCTCAACTCAAGAATACCAAAAAGAACTAAATGGCATTATGAAGAAATTATGCATACATGTACAGGAGTAGACAATGGTACTGCTGTTGTTGGACCTGTCAGCGGCGTTCAACATGGTCGACCACCAGTTGCTGATCCACTGGGATCCAGGGCCTTGCCTTGCAATGGCTTGTCTCCTTCCTCCAAGGTTGGGGACAGAGGGTGGCATTAGGGGAACAGACGTCCCAGAGGTACCCACTGGTCTGCGGGGTTCCTCAAGGGGCAGTGTTATCCCCGATATTATTTAACATCTACATGAGCCCCCTTGCTCAGATTGCCCGGAGGCATAGGCTAGGGTGTCACCAATATGCAGACGACACCCAGCTATATCTGTTGTTAGGTGGTCAAGTCCGACTCTACCCCAGATGACTTGGATAGGGCGCTTCAGGACATGGCAGGCTGGCTTAGACTGAGCTGACTGAAATTGAATCCAACGAAGACAGAGGTCCTGGTGGAATGAGCTCCCGGAAGAGATCAGGGCAATGCGGGACCTTGTACAGTTCCGCAGGGCCTGTAAGACGGAGCTCTTCCACCAGGCTTTCGAGTAGGAACCGCCACCACCACTATACCACCACCATGTTGTCATCCTTGTTGGTGGAATTTTCTACAAGGTGTGCTGGCCCTGGGATGGAAGAACTGACAAAGTGAAGTACTAACTAGAAGAGACGTCAGCATTCCCTGGAGCGTATCATCGGAATCCCCATCTTGGAACTATCATAGTTTACTGTTGAGCACCGATGTTTTAATTGTAATTATTTATTGGTTTTAAATCATTTTATGTATGGCATTTGCCTCTTATGTTAACCGCCCTGAGCCCATGTGGAAGGGTGGGATATAAATCTAATAAATAAATAAATAATAAATAAATATTGCCTTCCTTCATCAGACCATTTTATAGCAACCACCATCTGTACTTACTAACACTTTATGTAAATTGTTATGTGAATTTTATTGTATTTTATTGTTTTATCGTATTTTAAGTTGTTGTACACCGCTTTGAGCCAGTTTGCTTTGGCAAGGCAGGATATAAACCGAAAGTAATAATAAAAAATATACCTATATAGACACACCACAGAAAACCTTGTCCATGCACATTCAAACTTCTGCTCCAAATACCCAAACCCGGCAACCAAGGATGTCCTGTTGTCCTAGACATATGCACCATAACTTTAGGGATGTCTGGATACAAAGACTCCATTCTCAGATCCTATGCCATCAATGCCCCCAGTTATGTGTGCAACACCACAGATTTCCTGAGAAAAATACAATCTTTTAAGTAACACTATTTTGGTCACCATGGATGTTGAGTCTATGCACCAACATCCCTCACAAAAAGGAGGACAGGCTGTTAGGAACACCATCTGTTACAATACCACAACTGACCTCACTATCAGTTTGCCCTCACCCACAACTACTCCAGATTTTTGGTCCTGGCCTCAACCCGGTGGAACTCTCTACTGAACAACATCAGGGCCCTGCGGGATCTGAAACGCATTTGGTTCAGTTGCACAGCACTAACCCATCTATGTATGAATGTTGAAAAGTTTTTTTTATGTCTGAATGATATATTTTTAATGAGTCTAAGTTTTAAAATGTGTACACCTGAATAAATTTTGTATTTTCATAATATTTAGTGTCAGCTTAACCCTTGTGGATCCATAGCAACTTTTTGGGTTGAGCTCCCCCCCCCCTTTTTTTCCCTTTCCCCTTCCCTTCCTTTTTGTTAGCAGGCAGAGATGTCCTGCCAGGCTTTTAGTTGAGGGCAGCTGTCATGAAATGGGTCCTCGGGATCTAAGTGTTTGCATTTTCTGTAGAAATCTTGTCTGGATTGTTTCCAAGCTACAATGTACCTTAATAATGAGCAGCTGCAGCTGGTTACCAGTTAGCCGATAGTGGCCAGCTGTGAGCTATCAAAGTAACTGCTTGACAGCAGACTATCTTGACAGTTCAAGATCTATTGGCTGATCCTTGCGGCCGCCGCCGCCAGCGGTTTCCACCTCAGTCCCGGCGAAGCCGTTGTAGTGCTGGACCTCGCGAGTGGCTCGAGCAAGGTGGTGGTGGCGGCGGCGCCCGGAGGCATGGAGGCGCAGGGTGGCAGCCCTTTGCCGAGGCTGCGGGGTCCACGGCATAGCCCCGTGGGCGAAAACATGTGGGCAGCGCGACAGCCTCGCACAATCAACACAGCCACGTCAAGCGGAGGGGATGCGACGACGAGTCTGAGCCGGGACACGGTGGCCTTCGAGTCGGCGTATGACCGGCAGTGTCTGGAGGACCGACAGTTGTTGTGGGGCATCACAATGATGAGTCCTACGTTCGACAAGATCCCCATCCTGCTCGAGACCATGGAGTCGACTCGACGGCCTTCGTGGGAAGTCGCCTTGTGGCTCTGGGCAATTGTCACGGCTCACGTGGACTCGAGACTGGCCAACTGGGAGGCAACTGGAGAATGCGTGGGACCATTTCTCCGTCGTGAGGGACATGCTCCTCGCCACCTGGCGTGGCGAGATGACCGCAGACGTCTGCCTCGCTGCGCGAGCATTGTTGCTCGAAGAAGCGCAGCGGATTTTGACGGCGAGCGACGAGGACCGGCGGCGGGTGGGACCACCGCCGGAGTGGCTGACGGTGCGGTGCCTGTGTGCGGACCTGTGTGCAGACGGTGCGGTGCCTGTGTGCAGTCAATCAAGAACTGACACCTGAGCTAGGATAAAGTCAGGAGTCAGGAACTACCAAAGAATGCAAGAGGGTGCAAGGATATTCACACAGAAGACGTCAGAGAACGACGGGGAAGAACCTTCTGCATGAAGAGCTTGTGAACCTGCAGGAAGAGGTTGTCACTCTCTTCAGTACTTCTGCGTCAGCGTTGCTTGGAAGACTGCTGCATAGGGTCAGTGTTAGTGGCTAGATAGTCAGGGTTTTTAAAAAATGTTTGTCTTTGTTTCAGTGTCCACACCCTTCCCCTTACTTGTATGTTTTTACATATGTAATTCCTTTGTAAATAAATTTCTGATTCTGTTTTTTAAATAACTGGAGTTGAGTTACTGGCCCAGAACCCGAGTTTATGGTTAAAACCAGTGCCTAGAATTATACTACTTAAGGGGATTGATTTTTAATCGGCACACTACCCAACCCGATCAAAACATTGGGGGGCACGTCCCAAGGTTGTGACAGCAGCAAAGGGAGGTTGAGACTGGCACCCCTTTTTCTCTTTTTTTCCTCTAAGGCCCCCACATACCTTTCCCCTGCCCTGCCATGCGGGATAGCAGTGTGGCTGGCAATGGAGGACTATTTATCACCATCCTGATTGGTTCCAATTTCAAGTTTATTATTTGTGATTTTAATTATTTTTAACTGTTTATAGTGCTGTGAATCGCCCAGAGCCTGCTCTGCAGGGTGGGCGATTCATAAGTTTAATAAAATAAATTGGTGGTGATTTATTCCTTCGTATCAACAGAGCAGCCATGGGCACCCATGTGGCACCACAATATGTCAACATTTTGATAGCTGACCTGCAGCAGCGCTTCCTTAGCTCCCATCCGTTAACACCCCTTTTTCACCTGAGATTTACCAAGGATGTTTTCATTATATGGGCATGTGGGCAAGAAAGAACTGGAGAAATTTCACCAGGCCTCCAGCAACTTCTGCCCTACCATCCACCTGACCATGGACCAATCCACACAACTAGTACATCTTCTGGACACTGCTGTACAAACACATAAGCCAAGCATAGAAAGCACTTCATGCTGGAAAACATAATGTAAAAGTTTCCCTTGCCCGAAAGCTAGTCGAATCTGACTCTAGGGACGTGGTGCTCATCTCAGCAACCAAGTCGAAGAGCCAGCGCTGTCCAAAGACATTACTGTGGTCATGTGGCCAGCATGACTAAATGCCGAGGCATATGGAACGCTGTTACCTTCCCACCGAAGTGGTACCTATTTACCTTCTTGCAATTTCTTGCTTTCGAACTGCTAGGTTGGCAGGAGCTTGTGCCAGAGACGGGAGCTCACTCAGTCACACAGCACTCGGGTCTCGAAATGCCAAACTACAAACTTTCTGATCTGCAGCTCAGCATCTTAATAACTGAGCCACTGCGGCCCTACTGGAAAACATACTGATCACCAAACACCTACATGCCTCTAGTCACCATCCAAAACATACCAAACAATCCACTGTCTACAGCCAAGCTCTATACTACACCCACATTGGTTCCAACCCCTCAGACAGAGATGAACACCTGTGGGATCTACAACAGATGCTACAATACCACCACCACCCCATGTAGTAAGGGAACAATAAAGCCAGAATGATACAAAGGGATAACCTGCTACAACATAGGCCCAAACAAAACTACAACGGAATACCACTGGTGGTCACATACATCTCTCATCTCAAACTGGTTCAACACGTCATGAATGACCTGTGACCCATGCTGGACGACACTCCTCTGATAGGAGATCTAACCAAGAGCCCTTTCTTTGCTTTACTGGGAATTTGGATTAAAGACCTTTCACCTAATAAACATACTTGTCTCTCTCCTGAAGAAATGTGCAATGACTTGCTACTTTGAAGAGAGCTGTCATGGATCCTGGCTCCGCTGAGGATGACTATTCCTCAGGTGAGGAAGAAGCATGGAACAACCCAGCCTCCTCTGGAGCCAGCCCAGAAGAGGGACCTTTACCAGCACCTGAGGGAGAAGAGGCCCCAGCAGCTGCACAAGAGGGGCAGCAAGGCGAAGAGACTGAGGTGCCGTCAGAGGGAGAGACTGATCCAGAGCATGGCCCAGCACCCCCAGTTGGAGACACCCTGAGGCCAGAATCCCCACCTAGCTCACCTGATTGTCCCAGACTCAGGGCACGCCAGCGTCTGAATTGCAAGAGAGAAGGGGGAGTGCCAGATTTCAGCTTTTACAAAGGCAACGTGAGGTGGTGTGAGTCTTTGCAGAATGACTCCCAGGGAAGGGAGGATCTGGTTATAAACAACCTCGCTCACCTGCCTTGGCACAGAAGCAACCGTGTGTTCTCGGACCTAGTCCCAGCTGTCAGCCTCCGCTCCTCGCTCCTAGCTCCTGAAAACTCTGATTTCCCAGCTTTCTGACCTTCAGCTCCGTTTCTCAGCTTGTTTTTGGACTGTGTATCCAGTTTTCAGTGAAGGGTATTCGTGGTGACCGGCCAACCCCAACACAAGTGCCGTTTTGAAGATTATAAGCAGAAATATTAAAGAAATGGATATGAATGAGCAGACATATTGCTGGCCATCCAGAAAATTGGGTCATCAATAGATTACTGATGCTTTAATAGATTTGTAATTTGTAAGTCAATCACCGTGCCCAAGGGACAGCCAACCTGAGAGAAAAACCCAGAAAAGGGACATAGAGCCTCACAATGGGACATCCAACCCCAGATAGGTGAGGGTAGGGGACATTGACACCTATAGGAGCCGGGAGATCAAACCAGAGATGGAAATCCACTAGGAAGAGGAGAAATGAAGAGCGAAGTGGGGCCAAAGGACCAGAGTGCCAGCACTGCTCTCAGGAAGAAATCATGCTCCATAAACTGAAGGATGGGAGATAAGATGACCCCATTAACAACAAGTCACAAACCCCCCCATGACTGCCCCATAGCACAGTGACATGCCTGCAAGGATATGAAGATCAGAGCTCTGAAATACAAGCAGAAGTCTCTTTTGTTAGGTTTCTCCTGACTGGTCAGTTTTATTCCCAAATTGGCAATGCCACATGGGCACATGAGTATATCTTGGGGAAGTGATTTGCAATGCATTGTATTCGATAAAAGGTGCAGCTTGGCCTTCTTGAACACTGACAGTGACTCCACACAATGCTTGCCCTGGTGTGGGCACCCGAAATTATCATTTCCCACATGCTGCTGTGGGGTCAGCAGTTGACCCAAATCCCATGCCCTTTCCCCCAGATTTTTCTTTTTTTCAGTTTTCAGGATCTTTTCTCCCTACAGTGCTGGAGTCAGAGTATTCCAGTGGGGAACTCACGATTCACAGCTCATCACCCCTCCACTCTCTCTCCCACCCTCTTCAATTTGTTTGGCTGCTTCCCAAAAATTTTCCCCGCCCACCATCGTGTCTCTCCTTTCTGCGCATGCAGGTTTTTCTCTCCCCCCCCCCAGTTGCATTGCAATCCAATGATGGACCAACACCAAATGGCTGATTGCGTTGCTGTTTTTGTCATTTGTGTTGTCCTGTAGAATTAGCTATTGCTCGTGTTTATTCCTTTATTTTGGAGCATGACAATATTCAAAGTTCACAGCTCCACACAAAATGTTGTGACTAATAACGATGCAACCATACAATGCTGTGTAACTGCAAGCAGACCATTGCTGCATCCATCTAGTTGACAGAAAATGCCAACCTTTTCCAATTATTTCAAAGTATAGTTAAACTCCTGCAAGTGAGTAGTAAGGGGAGGAAAGCTTTTGTGATCAGTATTGATGCAGTGCTATGGATGAAGAAATGCATTAATGGACGCATGGGGCGTGCATTAATGTTCTCGCAGGACAACATGGGGGCAGTCCCTTTAACCCCAATGCTGCACCCATGGCCAGATCAGCTAATCAGGGAATGCTTGAGGAGGAGGAGGGTCGCTTTGAGCATAGACAGGAGGATTTTGGGTAGAGGAAGACTTGTAGGATCAAGCGCCATTTTGTAGCATCTGCTGTGCATCTGCTTTCTGCCTGTGCTGGGGAAACATGTCTGCAAACTCAAATATGGCTGGAGTCTGTGATGTTTCCCGGAGGGAAAAAAACTCTAGACCTGTTGGCGGTGTTCGACACAGTCGACCATCAGTTACTGACCCACCGCATCGCCGACACTGGGATTCAGTGGCTTGCCTTGCAGTGGCTTGTCTCCTTCCTTCAAGGTTGGGGACAAAGGGTGGCTTCAGGGGATCAAACATCCCGGAGGCACCCGCTGACTTGAGGGGTCCCTTAAGGGCCAGTACTATCGCCAATGTTATTCCACATCTACAAACGCCCCCATGCCCAGATTGCCCAGAGACATAGGCTAGGGTGTCACCAATATGCAGAAGACACCCAGCTATATCTGTTGTTGGGCAGTCAGTCTGACTCTACCCCAGATGACCTGGATCGGGCGCTTCAGGACGTGGTGGGCTGGCTTAGGCTGAGCTGACTGAAATTGAATCCGACGACGACGGAGGTCCTGTGCCTGAGTCGGAGTGGATCGGGGGTAGGGATCCCACTACCAACCTTCAATGGGGTGCCGTTGGTGTCAGCGCCAAGAGTTAGGAGTTTGGGAGTGCTCCTGGATGCCGCCTTAACAATGGAGGCCCAGGCCTCTAGATATCTGGTACCCTATCTTAGATAAAATAGACATTGACACCTTTGATTTGGAAACTATATCTAAAGCCAAATACAAGTTGTTGGTATTTGGTTAGTCTAGATTTCCCCAGCGAGACTTTTTTAATAGACTTTTTATGCTAATATTCATTGTGTAATCATTGACAGAGAGTCGTCATTTTGTATTGTAGTTTTTTATATTAATAAATTAAAAAAACAACAATGGAGGCCCAGGTAGCAGCCACTGTCAAAGCAGCCTTTTACCATCTTCGGCTGATCAGGCAGTTGGTTCCCTTCCTCAAATGCAATGACCTGGAAACAGTGATCCATGCTATGGTCATCTAGAGACTAGACTACTGCAATGCTCTCTACATGGGGCTGCCATTGTCCCAAATCCGGAAGCTGCAGCTGGTGCAAAACATGGCAGCCAGGCTGCTGATGGGCCTCTCTGTATGAGAGCACATCCAGCCTGTGCTGAAGGCACTGCACTGGCTCCCAATAGCATACCGGATTCGTTTCAAGATGCTGGTTTTGACCTTTAAAGCCCTATATGGTCAGGGGCCTGCCTACCTGAGGGACCGCCTTTCTCCAGAGAGCACTGAGGTCAGAGTCACAAAACTGCCTGGCTCTCCCCGGTCTGAAAGACACCAGATTGGCCTTGACCAGGGACAGGGCCTTTTCAGTGGCGGCTCCATACTGGTGGAATGAGCTCCCGGAAGATATCAGGGCCCTGCGGGACCTTTTACAGTTCCACAGGGCCTGTAAAATGGAGCTCTTCCTCCAGACCTTCGATTAGGAGCCGCCACTAGCACCAACAAATGGACAGCACCTGAACTGCTAACAACTAAACGGTTAAGGCCCTCATGTTGAGAGCAACAAGAACAGCTAATGACATGGGTATGGCCACAGTGTACTCTCTACCACCTAACATAGCCTTGGAGACGCTACCAACATCTATATGCGACAGCACTTTACGTATAAATGTGATTGCTTGATTGAATTTTAGGTTTTTGCTTTGTCGAGGTATCCATGTTTTACTGTATTTAATTCTGTTATTTTTTAACCTGTTGTAAGCTGCCCTGAGCCCTGCCCACACAGGGAGGGCGGAATATAAAGCAAAAGTATAAATAAATAAATTGGGAACAAGAGGAAGCTCTCGCTGCCTGCCACTGAAGCATTGATGTGTTCGAGGTGTGATGTGTTTGTACCTTTAAGTAGGTGGTTCTCCATTATAATGGAATGTATTTAAACTGATACAATGGGGAGGGTCGGTTGACTCTCAGGTGGTGTAATGTTGTTCTTTGCCCTTAGTTCTTGGCATCTCCTTCTACCAAATAAAGCTGTTCCACAAACAACGACTGGGTGTTGTTGTTCATCAGATGAGGCATATGGCCACAGAACATTATGCGAGAGGATCTCAAGGCAAATGCACGTCTTGGGGCACAAAACATCAGCAACGGAATGCAGGACCAAGTCAAAAGCTCTGCAGCAAGATTACAAGAGAATGGTTGACCACAACATGAAATCTGGGACATCACTGATATCGTGTCCCTTTCTCACACAGCTCAATCACACCCTGTGGAAGGATGCCAGCACCTGCCCACCAAAACTAAATTTGAGCCTGAAGGTGAAATATGTGAAGCCAGCAATGGTGAGAGAAACTGAACCCGTCTCCATATTACTACTCTCTTGGCTTATTCCCCCCCCCCCGGTTAGGTTAGGTGTAAGGGGGAAACACAATAAAAATGATTCACCAATGGTCTCTCCCCGTTAGGTTAGCTAGAAATTATAAAGGGACTAATAGTTGTTGGTATTGTAATGAACCCCCTCATGGATCACTGCCTTGTCGTGGCGAGGGGGCTTGCATAGTTCAATGAGGCTATGGGCTATGCTGTGGAGGGCCACCCAAGACGGACAGGCCACAGCAGAGAACTCAGACCAAGCGTGATCCCCTGGAGAAGGAAATGGCAACCCACTCCAGTATTTTTGCCAAGAAAACCCCATGGACAGTATCAAAAGGCTAAAAGATATGACGGCGGAAGATGAGCCCCTCAGGTCGGAAGGTGTCCAGTATGCTACTGGGGAAGAGCAGAGGGCAAGTACAAGTAACCCCAGAAAGAGTGAAGCGGCTGGGCCAAAGCCGAAAGGACGCTCAGTTGTGGATGTGTCTGATGGTGAAAGGAAAGTCCGATGCTGCAAAGAACAATACTGCATAGGAACCTGGAATGTAAGATCTATGAATCAAGGTAAGCTTGACGTGGTCAAAAATGAGATGGCAAGACTGAACATCGATATCTTAGGAATCAGTGAACTAAAGTGGACAGGAATGGGCGAATTTAACTCAGAAGACCATTATATCTACTACTGTGGCCAGGAATCTCGTAGAAAAAATGGTGTGGCCTTTATAGTCAACAAGAGAGTGCAGGGGGCAGTACTGGGATACAATCTCAAAAATGACAGAATGATTTCGGTCCGATTCCAAGGCAAACCATTCAACATCACAGTAATCCAAGTCTATGCCCCAACCACTGACGCAGAAGAGGCTGAAGTGGACCGGTTCTATGAAGACCGAACAACACCTCCTAGAACTAACACCAAAAAATGATGTCCTCATCTCTGAAGGCAAGATGGCGACGCCGCAGGAAGCTTGTGCTCACGTTCCTGCAGGGAAAAACTGAAAATGAGCTTGAATGCACTTTTTACAATGAGCCAAGGAAATGCCAGAAGGTCAGTGGACTTTCTAAGCGGGGAGAGGGCTATAACATCACCCCACTCTGCACGCTCTGTCTCGGCATGATCCCAACTGGCCAAAACATCCCGGCCTGGCCTACCTGGCGTGAGCTCGCCTTTTGTGGCCTCAGACAGCCATGGAAGCCCTGTCAGGGCTGGTAGATTGAGCGGCGGTGCTGGAACGGGGCCCGACTGGAGCGGCGGCTTTCCAGGGAGTGGCAGCGATGTGGGAAGTACAGCTGGAACGGCTCCCTCCCAACGGCAGCTGAGTGTCGGTGACGACAGTGGCAGTGGCAATACCATTGAGCCTGTGGCCACTGGAGAAGGCACCTGGGACGGGCCTCTCCTTCTCAGGGCCCTCTGGTCTCCTGGTGAATGGGTTGGTGTAGTTGTGGCCGCGGACTGCAGACTGATGCTGTGCTGGCACAGGGAACGTCGAGGAGGAGTGTTGGATGACTGCATTGCCGTGGATCAGCGAGCCGGTCGGGAGGAGAAGAGCGATGGCCGGGGAGGTAGCTTGGGCTTCGGCTCCGTAGGCTGTGGAGAAAGGTTGGGCAGCGGGACCCTGGGGAACCCAAGCCCGCAGTTGGAGAAAGCTGAGGGAGTAGTGCCCTTAGCAGTAGGACTACGGAAAAGCAGTGACCAGGAGTCACCTGGGCGTAATTGCTGTCTCCACATCAGCTTCGGGGATGACCTGTTAGAACATGGACCATCAGAACTTTTGAGACATAATTTGGGAGATCTGTGGGGGCCGAGCTTGGAGATACTGCTCGGTAACCCTGAGGGCCAAAACAACAGTGGCCTCCTAGCAGTGATTGGGCGAACTATCAGCTGACCGGTGACCTCTAGTGGTGACAGGGTGAACTCTCCATTGTTGTCAGGGCGGCTGCTAAGATCGGACGCTGCCAGGAATAGGGATAAATGAGTGAGTGATGTGGCTTAGTAAAAAGGGGTGTATGAGTGCTGGTGGCTGTGTATGGTTGATGCCTGGCTATTAGTGAATGAATGCTGGGTGGAAGTGTTAGCTGAGTGGGAGTACTGGGGATAGGGTTATTTAATTTAATTGTATTAGGTGTTGTAATTTTGTATTGTTACTTCCTAGTGGACCAGTTGAGTTAGGAACATTGTTTTAGTAGCATTCTAGTTCTTAGCAATAGAGCATTATTAGTTTTAGCCGTTGGTTCAGGAGTGTTATGTGGACCATCCTGCCTGTTCTGACCTGGCAGTCTAAAGTGCAACGAAGATGGCCAGGGGAACTTAACTATGTTGGCGCAGCAAATTCTGGTGCTCTTGGGGAGGGGGAAGGTTAGTGGTGGGCCTAGGCATAATACTAAGGGAAGGACGCGGAGACTGGCGAATGACTCGGTGCCCTTCCAGCCTACGGCTCATCCCAAGGGTGGCTGGCAGTGGGGCCAGGATTGATAACCCCCCTCCATCGTTGGTGTTGTGCAATGCCAGGTCCCTAGCCCAGGTGTCTTGATTAAGTTAGAAACTAGATCTCAAATTGCCCTCCAGTCTCCTCGCCCACCCAGAAAATTACAGTAGCCAATCGCTAACTTCTTGGCTATGACAGAACACAGCGTCACAGGAAAGGCCCCCTGGACCTAGCTCCTCCTCTAGGCCCCCCGAATATAATCTAGAATGCACCCACAGTTCTCTCTCTCGAGCACTCTCTCTGAAACCCCCCCATCACTCTCTAACGTCGCCCTCTATAACTCTGCTTTACCTCTTAAAGCCCAGCTTTCTTTCCCGAATCCTACCCATTCCTCTTTACGTTCTAGAGAGCCAGTTTGGTGTAGTGGTTAAGTGTGCGGACTCTAATATGGGAGAACCGGGTTTGATTCCCCACTCCTCCACTTGCACTTGCTGATGTGACCTTGGGTCAGTCACAAGCTCTGGCACAGCTGTCCTTGAAAAAGAGCAGTTTGTGTCAGAGTTCTCTCAGCCCCACCCACCTCACAGGGTGTCTGTTGTGGGGAGGGGAAGGGAAAGGAGTTTGTAAGCCGCTCTGAGACTCCAAGTGAAGGGCGGGGTATAAATCCAATCTCTTCTTCTTCTCTTCTCTAGTATTGCGCAGCTAGAACTTCTTGGCACGTGGTCTTAGCTGGCCTGAGTCCATTTGCCATTCTTTTCTAATTTTCTCCCCATCCTTACCCCTTCGCTGGAAGTTTGGAGCCACGCAGTTGAAGCTAGGTAATTATACCCCAGAGCATCAACCATCATTTTCCTGCAAATTGCAACTGTGCTGAATTACTCTATCTTGATTTCTTAGTTCTTGTGTGCTGTGATTGTTGTATGTTATTGAGTGAAGTGTGTCAGTAAACTATCATTATTATTAAGGAAGTCTGCCTCAGTCTCTCATTGGGAACCTCGGAAACAGCGCCATCCTCCGTAAACATAGACTGTAGAATCCCGAAAATAATAGCTGTACCAGTTGCTTCTCTTTGAGAGCAATTCGGCTAACAGTAGTCCCATGTGGCGGCGGCTGGAGACCCTGGACCTTCTGGACCTGTGGGGAGATAGGGCACTCCAGACCGCCCTAAGACAGTCCCACAGGAACATAGACGTGTTCCAAGAGGTGGCCAGAGGGGTGGATGCCCGAGGCCATCAGCAGTCTGCAGAAGAGTGCCGTGCGAAAGCCAAGGACATGTGTCTCAAATATAAAAAGACCGTGACTCAGAATGCAAGCTTGGGTGGTAGCAGACATAAATGCCCCTATTTCTATATCCTTTATTTTTAAGCAACAGCCCAACTTTGTCAAATTACAACGTACATTTAGAAGGATGAAATCTTAACCTCATGGTCAAGCACCTGCATGATCATGCATAGCACTGGAGTAATTTGGACTAGAATGCCCCTTAAGACTTTCCCACCCAATACTCGCACTTATAAGATCCTGTTCCACCTTCTCTTTTAAAAAAATGAAAGGGTCTGATACTGGGGCAACAGAACAGCAGACTCACATCACTGTATTTGGCACTGGCCCCATCTTATCCAAGGCTGAATCAAGATTCCAGTCGTTGAAGGAAGCATGGTAGGTACTAGCACCATGTATCTGTCTTGTAATGCACAGGAGATGCTTGCCACTTCTTGAAGGATACTGTGGATAACCAACCACTGTGTGGCCAAGATGGATAGGGAAGAGACCACCACATCTGTACAACCCTGACTTTCAACCATTCTAAGCCAACTAAGGGGCTTCTATAAGTTTCAAGACAAAAATGCCACCTACCACACTCAGAACCAACCAGTCTAGTTATGATACACACTACTATATACCTTAGAAATCTTTCCGTCAGCCATTGTTCTAAGTCTACCACTGGGAGGAGGGGGGAATTACATATACCCCTTCCAGTAGACCCAAGGGAAACAAAACCAAAGTCGGGGGGGGGGGGAGCCTTCCTTTAAAAACTGAAGTACATAAAGTGCTTCTTGTAATGATAAGTTTGAGATGTACAGTCAGGCTCAAGTTGTGCAGTTCACAAAGCATGGAAGGAAAAAGAGAAAAAGATGACAGACATGAGTTCCAAGTAGTTAGAAGCAGAGAGGGTCACGTTTAACCTAGGACTAGGCTGGACTTTCCACCAGGGGGATTTCTCCTAGATGGTGCAGGGGCTACTGGGCTAGGAACAGGTGCAGCCGGCAGGGGCTTTTCTTCATTCAGGCCTGAAGCAGTTTCTATTTCAGCGTCGGTGTTTTCTGGAACTTCAACTTCTCCACCCTTTGGATCTATATAGTCGCCACACTCTGCATCAGTAGACTTTCTTCTTTGGGACCCAGGTGCTTCAGAACTTTCACTGATATCACTGGACTTGGCTGCTGTTGACCTAGCCCAGGAAGGTGGATTCTCCTCCGGAGTCCCAAAGATGTTGGATGCCATCTTGTTTCTTCTCACTGGTTGTTCTTTTGGCTCATCAAACCCACTCAAGGAGAAATTGGAACCACCACCCGGAGGGCGAAGAACCCTGGAGCTGCTCCGGCCATTGGGATCCATCCCTTTGCAAGTGGTGGAGGAAAACCAGCCTGAGAAAAGCGCCCGATAAAGAGGCTACCGGGAGATGATATTCCCATACCTCTACTCCCTGCGACTGCAAGAGACAACTGCAGTGGCCTCCACATGCCCCTATTATGAGGAACTCGACCAATTCCTCCACACGGAGAGACAGATATGGACAGCAGAGCTGCTGCAGATGTCAGAGCTGCTCCCAGCCCAAGCCACCTCCGGGGGGCCCTCCACCACCACCTCACAGCAGCCATCCCTGGATCTGCTCAGAGCGCTATTGGGTCTTGTAGCACCTGTCGCCCTCTCCGTTGTACCCACCACCCGGCTTCCGCATTCCCGTGACGACCGGGCATCCGTGGCCAGTTTCCGTTTGCACACATGAGCGGATGCTTGTTCATGCGCATGTGTGAACTATGGTGGGAATTAAAAAAAAACTCGCTTGCCACGGGAGCGGCGCCTAGCAATTGCTGGTGCGATCGCGCCGCACCGCTTCTTTGCCGCGCTGCAGGATGGTCGTGTGATCGGCACCTCTCCCCTACACACGGAACCTCGACGGAACCTCCATGGGACGTCTGGTTGCACAACCATGCGTTAGTTTGCCCCGGGGCTGACTCCCCCCCCCCGCATTTTCCTGCCCGTGTGACCGGAGCCATAATAAGTTATTATGAAGCCTTTCTGTTAGAAGCATTATTAGAAATAGAAGGAGGAAATCGGAAATGGGTTAGGTTTGAAAATGAAGCAAATAAAGGAGTAGGAAGATTTAGTATTTTTACAAATAAAAGTTGAATATGGGGCCTAGGAACCCTACAGCACCCAGTATCGGAGGCAACCCCGTCCAGCTTTCTTTTCTAGGTATTGAAGAAGACACAAGAAGAATATAATAGAATATGATATAGAGGAAGTTGCATGCTGGTATTATAAGCGGGTAATAAAAGGAAATAAGAAAAAGATGAGAGTATAAACAAGATTGCGATTAAGTTATAAACAGGCAATATGTCACCTCAATGGTTGTTGATTTTTTTTTAGTTTCAAAAGGAGTATAATATATTTGGAAAGAATATCCGTATGACATTGTAACATATACTCAATAAAAATATTAATTAAAAAAATAGCTTGGAGGAAGTGGCAGTCAAAATGGTTAAAACGAACATCTAGACGGGCCCTACTAGAAACGTTAGAAGAGGTAGGTGTAGATTACAGATGTTGGGAATTACTCAAACAAAAAGGGTTCAGTAGAATACAGGACTTGCTGTCTACGAACACTTTAAAACCAAAACACTGGTTAAAAGTTGCAGGCTTATATAAAAAGATTAAAAATAATTGAAAATAGCAACATGGATATAGAAGAACCGATAGAAGAGATAAATTAATGGAAAAAACTAAAAGAGGAATAGCGGAAGTAATATACAAGAAAATGGTTTCAGATAAAGAAGGAATAATAGGCCACCTCCAAGGAAAATGGAGTATAGATACCCAAATAACAGAGCAGAAAGCAAAAAAGTTAATGGAAGGAATTAAGAGAATAAAAATACACCAGTTTAGGGAAATGGAACTAAAATTCTATACCAAATGGTACAGAACTCCAGCCACCTTAGCTAACATGTTCTCAGGGCTAAGCCCGAACTGTTGGCATTGTAAACGTGTGAAAGGATGGTACTCCCACATGTGGTGGGAATGCCCCGAGGTTACAAAATTATGGAAAATTATACTAAGAGTGATAAATGAGCTTTTTAAGGTAAAGCTGAATATAGATTTTGATCTGATGACGATGAGCCCTCTAGGTAATGAGACAATAAAGAAAAAACCCCAAGACTTATTGAAAGCAATGATATTAGCCGGCAAAGCAGTGATAGCATTAGGGTGGAAAGATAAAAGTAAATGGACAGAAAGAGCTTGGCATAATTATCTGTTTGATTTTGTCCAGTCAGATATAATGACAATGGCCCAGGATTGACCATGGGAAGATAAAACATCGAGGATCAAGGAAAAATGGATAAAAGAAGAACAGATATTCAGTGGAAGCTACAGGCCCCTGTGTTCCTGGCTGAAAGTTAAAGACTAGACTGAGGGGGGAGGGAATAGGGAGAAAATGTTAAAATTACCAAAAAAGGAACAATGAAAAGATGATATTGTATACTTTAAATAGCAAAAAAATTACTATTAAAAATATTACTATTTTTAGGTTTTAATTTAGCTGCCAAATACCTTACTATCCAATTAGGGACATGCATTAATGGATGAAAGAGATTCCCCCTGCACCTAGCTTTTATTAATTGTTACTGGCCAATGTTTTAATTAAGCAGATAAAGAGAACAAGGCTTAGCTATGTGGCCTATGGGAGCCCTGAAAGCCCTGGGTGACTTGACAGAACTTGACAGAAGAGAAGAGTAGAAAATAACACGGAAACAACAGGAAAAAGTGAAACATGATAGAGAAGAAATAAATATACAAAACACCAATAAAACAAAATAATAAATATAAAGAAAATAATACCTACCATAAGATCATACAAAAAGACTAACTGAACAACCACTGTTACTGAAGTGAGACAAACATATCTATACAGAGTAAACATTAAGAGTAGTCAGATACAACTGAATAGTGAAAATAAAATAAAATAAATAAATTTTTGCAAAGATGGCCACAGGGTCAGAGAAAAAAGTTTTTACGCCCCCTGGGCAAGGAGGTTTGTCACAACTTAAAGCAGGAGTAGTGCAAGTATCAATGACTGATTTACAGGCAATGATGCAAAATTGCCTAACCCAAGCCTCTGAACATACAGCAGAACTTATAAAAAAAGAGTTGGCCCCAATGCAAAATAAAATGGAAGAGATCTCATTGCAAATTAAAACAGAAACAGAAGAAATAAAAAGTGAGATTGCCAAAATAGTTCAAAACTCTAAAGAGCTAGAGGATAAGGTGGAGGATCTTGATCATGAAGTACAAGAAATAAAATCAAAAACAGAGAAAATAGAGGATACATTGATTGGTCTGGAAATGGAGACGGCAGGAACCATATTAAGATTTCAGAACATACCAGAACAAATAAACCAAAATTTGAGAGAAGAGCTGATAAATAATATAGCTGAACAGTTTAAGATAAGTGATGCAAAAGAACTTGCAGCTGATATAGACACGGTTTATAGGAAGAATTCTGCGTATACGAAAAAATATAAACTACTTAGAGAAGTCCAGATGAAATTCAATAAAAAAACAAGAAGAGATCAAATCCTCTTATAAGGCAAATACAAATAAACTAATAATAGAGGGAGAAGAAATAAGGATCCTGAAAGACATTCCATGGAGAGTCAGGGAAAGGCGGCGTACTTATGAGATCTTGATGAGACTATTGAACCAAAAACAAGTTCAATATAGGTGGTTAATACCGGAAGGTTTGTTGTTTACGTATAAAACTAGACGATACAAAATAAGATTCACTTTTCAAACTAGAAAAAAATTTTGATAAAGAGGGACAGGATTTAGGTTGGGAGAAAGAATATGAGGAAAGAAGAGGAAAAAGAGGGGATGGAAAAGAAGATGAGGAGGAAGAAGAGGAGGAAGAGGAAGAAGAGGAAAAAGAGGGAGAATTACAAAACACATTGTTACTAACACATCTTAATAGAGGATCAAAAAGAGAAACAGAGAAAAAGAAAAAACAAGTACTTAGGTTTAAAACCGAATCACAAATACGCACGAGATTGCAACTGAAAAATATTGTAAGGGCAAAGAAAGATAAACAAGATGGCCACTAAAAACTTAAAACTGTTATCAGTTAATGTCAATGGGTTGAATAATCCACAAAAAAGACAAAAAACCTTTCATCAACTAACAAAAATGCAGGCAGATGTTATCTGCCTCCAGGAAACTCATATAAAAGAAGAACATGTAAAATATATAGAATATAAAAAGTTAGGTTTGCCATTTGTTGCAGCAGATAAGGCAAAAAAAAAGGGGAGTGGTGACATATGTTAAAGAAAGGCTACATCCAATATTGAAATATAAATCAAAGGATGGAAGGATCGTGATAGTAACAATTAGAAAGAACGCAAAAGAACTTTGGATTGTAAACATCTATGCCCCTAATCAAAACCAAGAAGTATTCTTCAAGGAACTTAAAAATGTATTAGTAAGGGAGAATCCAGAAAATATATGTATATTAGGTTACTTCAATGCAGTCCTGGACCCAAAAGAAGATAGGAAAAAGATAGACTTTTGGACTAAAGTCCATGGAGACATGCAAAAAATACTAAAATTTTCCTTTAAAAAAGCACCTGAGATTCTGCTTTTAGGACTTAAAATGGAAGAACTAAACGTGAAGAAAAAGACTCTATTCTGGTATTTAATAACAACTGCGAGAATGGTTTATGCACAATGTTGGAAACAAGAGAAAATACCAGAAATAGAAGATTGGATACAAAAAGTTCTGTTCATGGCAGAAATGGACAAAATAACAAGAAAATTAAACAACAAAGAAGACCAAGAATTTTTTGAAAAATGGGATGACTTCAAGATTTATTTAGAAAAAAACTGGGATGTAAAACGAAATTTACTTTGTTTAGATCAATATTAAGTATAAGATTGTTATCTTGGAATGTATAAGACTTTTGGAGCACAGGGGAAACGCATTGCGGGAAGTCACTGGAGAGGAGGGAGGGGGAAGGGAAACTGACTATAAGAAAGTTGTATTGAATATGTGAAATATATTAAGAAAAATAAAAGTTTCTTGACCAAAAAAAAAAAAGTGAACAATTTAAACTTCAAGCCTTTGCCGACGACTTGGTCTTTATAATGGAAGAACCAAGGACTTCTATTGCACACCTAATGAAACAAATACAAGAATATGGGGCGATAGCAGGATTAAAGATTAATGTTAAGAAAACGAAGATACTAACAAAAATTGTGATAAGAAGGAAATAACCAAGATTCAGCAAATTACAGAGATGGAGGTAGTAAGCAAAATAAAATATTTAGGCATTACAATAACAAATAAAAATATACAATTATATGATAATAATTATAAAGTACTAGTAGAAGAGATTAGGAGAGATTTACAGAAGTGGCAAGAGCTACACATTTCGTTTATGGGTAGAATTGCTACGATAAAAATGTCCATTTTACCACGCTTCTTGTTCTTAGCACAAACCATTCCAATACTCAAAAACAACAAAATTTTCAAAAAATTAGATCAAATAATAAGGAAATTTATCTGGCAAGCAAAAAGATCAAGGATTAAACTGAAACTATTAAGAGATAAAAAGGAAAGAGGAGGACTTGGTATCCCAGATTGGCAACTTTATTATAAAGCTGCAGCGATGGGGTGGATAAGAGACTGGCTGCTATTAAAAAACGAGAGAATACTACAACTGGAAGGTCATGACCTATACATGAGTTGGCACGCCTATGTATGGTATGACAAAGATCAGATACAACAACACTTTCACAATCATATATTAAGAAGCGCATTAAACAAAATCTGGAGGAATATACAAGAAACATTTTATGACAAGATACCAGGATGGGTCTCACCATTGGAAGCGTTTATACACCCGAATTTGCTGAGTGGAAGCAAGAAAGCCAGTTATGGAGTACTATTAACGAAGGGAAAAGAATTAAAATCCTTTGAAACCCTACAAGAGCTAAACATTAACTTAACAATCTGGGGGGGAAATCAGTTAAAATCAAGATTTGCCAAAGATAAAATAAGAGACTTCGAAACAACGATATCGGAATTAGATAAAATCTGGCTCTCAACATCTGACAAATTAATACAAAAACTATACAGTTTTTTACTAAAGGAAGACATGAAGGAGGAAATCATAAAGCCAAATATGAGGTCATGGACGAGAGATATAGGTCAGGAAATAAGTATAGAAAAATGGATTAAAATGTGGAAATCAATAAAATTACTTTAGGCATGAGGGCTCATTTTATCATATGTGGTGGACTTGTGAGAAAGCTGTAGACTTTTGGACAAAAGTCCACAATGAAATGCAAAAAATACTGAAATGTTCTTTTAAAAAAGCACCGGAAATTCTGCTTTTGGGACTCAAAATGGAAGAAGTCAATACGACTAAAAAAACTTTACTCTGGTACCTGATAGTGACAGCGAGAATGATTTATGCTCAGTTTTGGAAGACGGAAAAGGTACCAGAGGTTGAAGAATGGATACAAAAAGTTCTGTTCATGGCACAAATGGATAAGATTACAAAAAAACTGAATAACAAAGAAGACGATGAGTTTTTTGGAGAATGGAATGATTTTAAAATTTATCTGGAAAAGAACTGGGATGTGAAACAAAACTTAATATGTTTAGATCAATATTAAGTCAAACGATGTTATCTTTAGATTGTAATGATGAAAAACTGATATTGTTGATGATATGAAGTAATTTGGAGCAGGGGTGGAAGCATTGTGGGAAGCCATTGGAGGGAGGGGAGGAACTGGGAATGGGGTAGACAATTGACAGAATGAAATGATTTAATCTAATCTTACATGTTGTATTCCTGAGAAAAATAAAATTTGTTTACCAAAATTACTTAAAGCTGTCTCATATAAAGAAAATATCCTCAAAATGTTTTACCGCTGGCACTGGACACCAGATAAAGTGGCAAAATGCTACAAAAATGCATCGGGCAATTGCTGGCGATGTAAGAAAAATGTTGGTTCCTATTTGCACGTGTGGTGGAGATGCGGAAAAGTAGTTAAATTTTGGGAAACAGTACAAAAACTAATATTAGAAATAGTGGAAATAGATTTGAAGTTAGACCCAGAAATATATTTACTGAATATATTACCAGAAGGGATTAAATATAACGACAAATGCGTAATATTTTACATTCTTACCAGCGCCAGAATTCTGTTGGCAAAATGCTGGAAATCGGAACAAACACCAAGTAGGGAAGAATTATGGAAACAAAAGAAATGGATAAATTAAATATGGTATTGTTGGCAAAAGATGATAATTTGTTTTTTAAAAGATGGCAGAAAGTAGATACCTGGATTGAAATAAATGTATAAAGAATCTCCAAAGAATGTTATGTATACAGAAAAAATGTTGGTATTGTTTGTGGTGGAAATTACGAAAATAAACGTGTTTTTTTTTAAAAAAAAGAATTTACAATACGCAAGCAGAGTCCTTGGAATAGGGAGACTCAGGTATTACAACTGGTGCTCCATTTGTCAAAGTGTAACACTCTGGATTTAATCAGTTTACATGCAGAGAAGTATCCATTTACTTTAAAGTCTCAAAAGACAGTCTGTGCAATCTATCATTGAATTATTTTTGCCAAAAACTCCGGAAACCATCTTTTACAAGTAAATGTAAATAACACTATGAAGAATGAATAAATATTAACTTAAGAATAAACGTTACAATCCAGGCTTTAGCTTCTAATAATGGTTCCACAAATTTCAACCAGATAGCTGGAGTTTTGCACAGAGTGTCAAATGTATAACTATCTGCCCACTGGACAGAAGTCTTGGGTGTGTGCCTGGTGCAAGGAGCTCCTGGTTCTCAGGGAGTGAATTTGCACCCCTGAGGCCAAGATGGCTGCCCTGGAGAAGCAGAAACAGTCAGCCAAACACATGGAGAAGACTCCTGGGGACTTGTTAGATATGTCCCACTCTAAAAATGGCAGCCCCACCACTGTCACGGAGCACGAGGGTCGAGAGGAAACAGGGCTCTGTGCTGAGGATAAGGGGAATGTGCCCATAGAAGGGACCTCTTCTTCAGTTGGTGAACAGGTATTCTTTCACACCAAGGAACCATCCCTGGGCAAGGAGGGAAGGGGGCTCTTGGTAGTTGGTGATTCAATCCTTAGGCAGGTAGACAGCTGGGTGGCAAACCCACGTACTGACCGTATGGCGACTTGCCTGCCTGGTGCGAAGGTAGTGGACAATACATGTGTTCTAGATAGACTGGTAGACAGTGCTGGGCAGGAGTCAGTGGTCATGGTACATGTTGGCACCAATAATGTGGGGAAATGCAGTCATAAGGTCCTGGAGGAAAAATTTAGGCTGCTAGGCAGGAAACTCAAGGCCATGACCTCAGAAAGTGGGCTGTTCCTGTCACAATTTTTTTTTAAATTCCAGCAGGATATTGGCCCATGAGTGAGACTAAGACTCTTCAGCTGGAAGGACTGAAGCAAACCTATTTCTCTGGGACATCAAGAGGAGGAGAAATGATGATTTACCAGGTGCCTGAGACGCAAGTGCATGGATGAGACAATGGTGTAGGGGGGAAGGGTCCCCTACAGGGAGAGCGGGATAAAATCTAAATTAAATAAATAAATAAATAAAATAAAATTTGTTAGACACTGGGATGCTTTTTTTGGAACAAGAGGGAGCTGTACAAAAGAGACAGTCTCCACTTGTCCCAAGAAGCGGTGGCGCAGTGTTGGATCCCAAGCATTCAAAACAACTCCACGTTTAAGAACAAAGCAAGGTTTATTTCAAAGCGTTGGTTTAACCAGAACAGGCCATTGTTAGGAATAACTACAGGTGACCAGGGAAGGCATAATAAAGACATTTGAACCAGGTAAGGACCAATGAGCCCATTTCCCGCTGGCGGGAATAGAACTTACAATTCGCGCCCATTGCATGGGAACGTAACAGTTCTATAATGTCAACACAGGTTCTGTTCACATGCTAGATACCCAAAACACTCTAGGCAAAACTTTCCTCCTACTACCAGCTGCACGACCTTGGCGAGTTCCGCGGACTACAAAACATAACTCAAGCAAACAAGGATGGAGGGGGGGGGGATGGAGAGGGATACTACACAGGAACCGGAATGACAATGGCAGCTAGCTGACACGCAGGCAGTAAGTGCAGCCTGCATTAACATCTGCCTGAACAGCTTCGGCTGTTCGAGCCCCACTGCGGCCGGAGTGAGCTCCCGGCCTACGTCCCAGCTCCCACCCACCCAGCGGCTTGAAAGTCCATTAAAGGGTGACTAGATAAATGGGTACCTGCTAATAGAGTGGGGGGGGGCACCCGTCCCTTGTGTAGCGGCGGTGGCGAAATGGTGAGCGGCAGCGGGGGAAAGAATATGGCGGCGGCTGGCGAGGTGAAAGGCGAACGAAAGGAGGCCGGACCAACAAGCGCGGAGGCGGAGTGATGCAGGCCGGAGCCTGCTTGGACGGAGACTGTGAGCATGCAGGGAAGTGTGAGTGCTTCAGGCCCAGAAACGAATTTGCAACAGCCGGAAGGAGGAACCTCAAAGACCAGCGCTGGAGTGGACGCCGCCGGACTACCTCCTGCAAGGCAGCAACAACAAAGATCCGCTACACAGAAAGGGTGCCTGGTAGGCTGTCACGTCCCCTACATGTATGTGGCCCTAGGTTTAGGATTGTATGAATTGGAACATGTAAGCCGCTCAGAGCCCTTAGGGGGGTGAGCAGGATACAAATTGAAATATAAATAAATAAATAAATAAGAAGGAACCAGGCTGCTGGCATTTAAAATCAACAAGGCAGCAGAGCAGTTTTTAAACTGAATATTTGGGGAAAGCCAACAGGAGATGAAAAATCTCTGGTTCAGGATGGCTCATTTCAAAGAGATGAAGGGGTAGCTGTTACTTTTCTACAGGGAAATTGATTAGAATTGTCCACTGAGACTGTGACAAACAATATGGACTGCCTGGCAAGGTCTTGAGGCAGAAGGAGGAAGGTTGCGGACCTAACATAGAAGTGTCCAAGGTAAAATTGGGGAGTTGGAATGCTTCTGTGCATACTGGCATTTTGTCTGTGTGAGTGCTCTTGAGGCATACGCCACTGGTGTTTGCTTTCAAAGTATCTGAGAACTGGGCTTTCTTTTAATAGCTCTATTTAGAGCTTTACTGTTATCATGAGGGCTTGTCCATCAATGTGGCAAAATCCAAGGCCATAGTATTCACCAAAAGGAAAAAGGAAAAAGGGGAAAACCTTCAAATGGGACATAGCAGGCCAACCTATGGAACAGGTCAATTTAAATATCTGGGAATCCACTTTGAAGCGTCTCTTACTTGGAAAACACACTTGGATCTAGCAAGGAACTCAGCTTTAGAGAGTAGGGAAGACAATTGTAAAACACTTCTACTCATCAGGAAGCCGATTTGTCCCCTCTGCCTTAAAAATATTTAATGCTAAGGTTCTAAATTCCTGTGTAGTGTGGAAATTTGGATTCAGGCCGCCTCTGAAAAAAAATGGATTCCATCCAGTAGGACTTTTTCCGATGCTTATTGGCTACTCTTAGACGTGTCTCAGGCATAGCACTGAGAGCGGAACTAGGCGAATTATCAATGGAAGCTAGGGCTTGGATTAAAGCATTTATGTAAACCATCCTGAGCCTGCCTTGGCAGGGAGGGTGGGGTAAAAGTTGAAGTAATAAATAAAGTCTGAGCTTGGGCTTATCCAGGTATATACACATTACAGCCAATGGGGTCTACTACTGGAAAAGAAAACAAAATGCGTAGAAATAACAAATGATATGATTAAAAATACAAAAACTAAAGACATTAGAAGACAAATTTAAAAATCTGTAAGGAAACTGGATGTTACAAGTACATCTATTAGGGCGTGTAGGGTATGTTCGACACTTCATCTGGGAATTGCCCTCCCAATGCAACTGCTGAAATATTTGTATCAATTGACAGGCCCAAAACTAAGAAGAGCTTTTACTTTGGCAAGACTGAACATTCTTCCCTCAGCAGTTTTGGAGGGCAGATATAATAAACTACCATACTCAAACAGAACATGCAGATGCTCATATCCAGGAGTCGTTTCGTAGAAGAAGAGCTAGGGGAACTCATTAGCATAACTCATTAGCATATGCCACACCCCTGGCATCATAAGGCCCGGCGGTGGACCTGCAAGGCCGGCGGGAGTGCGAGGAAGCCCCGCCAAGGCCCTCCCTGGCCCCAGGCAGGCAGGGGTGGGGAGAGGCAGGGAGGAAGCAACTTACCCTCCCTCTTCTCCTGCCTCCTCCTGGCTGAATGAGGGCCAGAAGCGGGGCGGCCAGAAGCAGGGGGTGTGGCTTCGTCGTGTGCCCCCCCACTCCTCACCCGTGGGAACTGCGATCCCCCACGTTCCCCCCCAAAATGACCTCTGCTCATATCATACAATTGAAACCATTGAACATAAGATTATGGAGTGCCCTACATTCAATGAGATGAGGGCTAATTTAATCACCCCTTTACTCAAAGATAGGGAACTGCTAAATGTGCAAGCCCCTGTGTCATGGCTACTATCGGATACCAATGATCATGTCACCCTCTCAGTGGCAAAATTCATAAGCACAATAATCAAATATAAGAGAAATAATAATGAGTAAGGTCTTTTAAAATATTTTCTTTGGTTCTAATTTCTGCTTAAGGTGACAGCCGTATGAGCAGTACTAGATGGACAGAGGTGGAATGCTTGGTGTCAGGGGAAAACAGACATTGTGGGTATTTCAGAAACTTGGTGGGGGTATTTCAGAAACTCGGCTGGTGCGGCAGTTGGTTCCCTTCCTCGACCGCAGTGACTTGGCCACAGTGATCCACGCGACATCACCTCGAGGCTAGACTACTGCAACGCTCTCTACATGGGGCTGCCTCTGTCGCAAATCCGGAAGCTGCAGCTGGTGCAGAATGCTGCGGCCAGGCTGCTGATGGGTCTTCCTAGTAGGGACCACATCCGGCCTGTGCTGAAAGCGCTGCACTGGCTGCCGATAGCGTACAGGATTCGCTTCAAAGTGCTGGTTCTTACCTTTAAAGCCCTAAATGGCCGGGGTCCAGCATACCTCAGGGACCGCCTTTCCCCATATGTTCCCCCGCGAGCACTACGGTCTGGGACGCAATACCTCCTGGCTATGCAAGGTCCCAAGGAGACCAGGCTGGCTGCTACCAGGGCCAGAGCCTTTTCAGTGGCGGCTCCTACCTGGTGGAACGAGCTCCCGGTGGAGACCCGGGCCCTGCGGGACCTCACACAGTTCCGCAGGGCCTGCAAGACGGAGCTCTTCTGCCAGGCATTTGAGTAGGAGCCGCCACTACTGTACCATCATTATGATCTGGCCCTGGAAGAAAGATCGATAGCACTAAGCGGAACAGATGGCACTGAGTGGATATAACAGCATTAATACACCATCTTTATGGTAATTTAATTTGAACATCAAGAGCACTTAATAATGCCGAAATCTGTTGATTGATTTTAAAATGTTTTTAATTGTTTTATGTGAGGCTTGTGCCTGATTGTGAGCCACCCTGAGCCTGCGCTGCAGGGAGGGAGGACTATAAACCAAATTTATAAATAAACTAGGGAGCAAAGCCCATTGTGGGCGGAGACCGGAGACAATGGCCTCCTAGACAGGTAGGGTGGGTGGGTGGCGAAAGAAAGGAAGAGAGCAGGGCCGGCCTGAGGGGTTTGTGCGCCCTAGGCGAGGCTGCCTCGTGGCGCCCCCCTCGGATGCCAACCTCCCAGTGGGGCCTGGAGACCTCCCAACTGGTCGCCTGGGGGGTGAGAGAGCCTGTGAGGTAGGTGGGGCTCAGAGAGCTCTCCGGAGTGGAGAGAGGCCGCAGGAGGAGGAGGGAAGAGGGAGGAGGGGCGGCAGGCCGGAGAGCGGGGAGGGGAAGGGAAAGGAGTTTGTAAGTCGCTCTGAGACACCTTTGGGTAGTGAAGGGCGGGGTATAAATCCAATCTCTTCTCTTCTTCTTCTTCTACTGTTCCCCGCTCCCTTTCCTGCCATGTCACATAGGCGCGGCGACTCTGCCCCATCCGCGCTGGGCCAGGAGGCGACGGTGCGGCCTTGGCCGGAGCAGCGCGGCAGCCCCGAAGGCAGCAGCAAGCTGTGCTGTGCGGGTGCCAGGCTGAAGAGGAGGAGGTGGCGGCGGTAGACGGAGCGAAGGGAGGCAGGAGAGCGCCCCCCCGGCTGGTTGGTCGGTCGGGCAGCTGGCTGCCTACGAGTGCACACCCCCCTGACACAGGCTGAAGAGTCGGAAGCGGGAGCAGGGAGGAGGGGCCAGCAGGCAGGAGAGTGCGGGCCCCTGGGCGGCCGGTCGTCTGCCTCCGAGCGCGCCCCCCCCTGAAGAGTCGGAGGCGTGAAGCTGCGTCTGAGGTGGGAGTTAGGGGACATGGCCAATGGACGCCGGGGAAGGTTTTGAGGGACAGTTCAGCCGGCGAAACACTGTGGGTGTGCATTTTCTCTCCTCTGCGTGAGTCTGCGTCTTATTCAATTATATATAAGGGCGAGATGAATGAATGAATGAATGAGGAAATTCAGTGGGATACAGTGATTCCTGGTTATGAATTATATCGGAAGGATGGGGGGGGAGGGTTGGAGGTGGGGTGGCTCTGTATGTCAGATAAGGTATACAGTCCAGTAAGACTGAGAAGGTAAGAGAATTAGATTTGCTTCTGGAAATGCTATGGGTCAAAGTGGTGGGCCAAAAGGAAGCTTAACACTGGTTTTTTATTGCCCACTAGATCAAAAAATAGAGGAGGATTATAAAATGATGAATGAATTAAAGATAGCAGCTAGACAAAATAAATGTGTCGTAATAGGTGATTTTAACTACCCACACACTGACCAGTTGTTAAAGGATTTAATAGGCCAATCTGATAATTATAAGTGCTTCTTTCCTCAAAAAATGCTGTAACTGTTGAAATAGTGGCAACTTTTTTTGTATCTGGCTTCCAAAAAGCGAGATTTGTGTTAACTATATTGAGTACTTCTTATGTCTTGTATTCTCCTTAGTGTATAATGCCAATAAAGGTTTGTTGTTTCTAGGCAGATGCATGCCCTTGGCAACAGGAGATCTCCAGAAGAATGCAGGACCAAATCTAAAGCGTTGCTGCAGGAATACAGACGCATGATTAATCATAATGCAAAATCAGGGAGTGATCCAGTATCGTGCGCTTATTTTGACTTGCTGGATCGCATTCTGCGTAATGACCACAGCGTGCTTCCCCCGGATCTTAAAAAGAGCTCCAAAGTCAAGTTCTACAAACCAAAAAGAAGCAACAAAGAGAACATACAAACACCAGTATCAGAGGATCATTTCAACTCTGACCTTATGACTATCAACCCAGATGACCTCAGGACATCCACCCCACTGCCTACGTCCGGTGAGTGCTGAGCCATTACTAGGGGTTGGTGGGGGAAGGGGGTTTTCTTTTGGAATCACATAACTTTTTATTCCTTAAACAGTGAGACCTTCTTGCTCCAGAGAGAGCTGCGTTGAAAGTATCACTGATTCACAAGATCCAGGAACAGGCGATATCTCACCGCGTGTCCCCACAGGAAGGGGTGAGTGCTTCAGCGGCACTACAGGGTAGAGGTTGGCCAGCCCAGCCCCCACCCCCGGTTGTCTCGCCAGAGGAGGGTGGGCGCGGGTTTCCCGCGGGTATTCCCATTCGTTCCTATGGGGAAAGGGGAGTCCAGGTCTACTCCCATGGAGTCCTATGGGGGAGAGGGAGTCCAGGTCTACTCCCATAGATCCCTATGGGGAAAGGGAAGTCCAGGTCTACAACTGGAAGAGGAGGGTTTTTCCTGCGGGTATCCACCTCCCTCCATATCTTTCCCCTCCCTCCCACCCAACATGCCGCTGCCACCTCTTCTTTGCCCCAGTTCTTTCCCTGCTGACCCAAAGGTCCACCCCCCCACACACACTTCCGTCTCTTTAAGGGCACGGATTTCAGTTGGGTCGCATCCTCCCGCGCCCCGTTATTTGCCCCATGGCAAATAAAATGCAAGTCTGTGATCAGGCAGGCAAAATGGGAATATGAAGAGCATATTTCAAAAAACAAATACCAACAATAAAACTTCCTTCAAATTCATTAGAAGCAGGAAACCAGACAGGGAGGCAGTGGGGCCCTTGGATGACCAAGGGGTAAAAGGATTACTGAAGGACGATAAGGAAATGACTGAGAAGCCGAACACATTTTTTTTGCCTCTGTCTTCACTGAGGAAGATGAGAAGTGCTTGCCCACTCCAGAACAGCTGATTTCGGGAAGAGTGTTGAAAGACCTGAGTCAGATTGAGATGACGAGAGAGGACTAATACACAGCGTAAAAACTGATGTATCACCAGGCCCAGATGGCATACATCCAAGAGTCTTAACTCACCCCCACCCTCCTGCTCGTACATATTTTCTCCCCCCACCCACACTTCCAACCCTTCACCCCCGCCCAGTGCTCTCCTTGAAGACTCCCCTTCCAGCCCAGCCCAAGCCCAGCCCCACCCTCATCCACCCCCACCCATAATCTTTCTGAAGCCTCCCTCCAGCCAGCCCAAAGCATTTTTACTCTAGACCCTCCCTCTTCCTCCTCTCCCAGCACAACCAGCTCTCTGCTTTCCCATTACTCTAGGGTTGCCAGCTCCATCTTGGGAAATTCCTAGAGATTTGGGACTGGAGACTGGGGGTTGGGAATGGTAAGGTCCTCAGCAGGGTATGATGCCACCAGAGTCCACCCTCTAAAGCAGCCATTTCCTCCGGAGGAGCTGAATCTGTAAGCAGCGATTTTCTCCAGAGGAGCTGGCCTCTGTAGTTATTTCTGGGACAATTCCAGGCCCCACTTGGAGGCTGGCAACCCTGTATCATCCCTCCTCAGCTCCACTATCCTCCATCTTTCCCTTCCTACCCCCCCCCCTTTTCAGGGATCCAGCACAGTCCCCTGTGACAGGTGGATTATTGGACTAGTAAGGCATAATACAGCTGCCCGTACTTAAAAATGACTGGGATTTGCAGTGCAATTTTGAAATCATCTCTTTCTCTCCTCTCTTGTTAGCCCCTAAGATTGACCTTCTCACTTCAGGATCTTCTGTTTCTCAGTATCATTTCCAAACACACCTGCATATACAGGAGACCCAAGACCAGGGCTGGGGTTGCACCTGGGAAATCCACACTCATCTATTTCCCGGGTTAACAGAGGCGTGTACACTGTCCTAAACAGGGCTATTTTTGGGCAGGAACGCGCAGGAACAGAGTTCCGGCTGGCTCCCAAGTTGGCCACGCCCAGCAGGAACTCATTAGCATAACAGGCCACACCCAACAGCAGCAATTCATTAGGATTGGCTACATTAGGGATGTGTGGCCTAACATGCAAAGGAGTCCCTGCTACAAAAAAAAGCCCTGGGCTTTGACAAACAAGGTAAACAGAATAAGAAGCAAAATGTGGGTGTGGCTGGATGACCACACTTCTGGTAACATGTGGGTGCGGCCTAATGTGCTAATGAGCTGTGCTGTCAGGGGTGTGGCCCAATATGCTAATGAGTTCCTGCTGTTGGGTGTGGCCTATTACGCTAATGAGTTCCTGCTGGGCTTTCTACAAAAAGAGCCCTGGCTAAACATAGAATATCACATATCCTGCACCCAAGGGAAGCTCAGATTCTGAGTAGATTCTGCAGTCTGACTAATTTGGCTTACGATAGCCATTTCACACGATACAAATCAATTTCTGGTTCAGCACAGTTTGTTATATATTTGTCCTGCCCCTTTCCCTGAAGTATTACCTCAGAGCCCACACTATTTTCATCTCGCAACAACCCCCCAGGGTAAGTCTGGATGAGAAAGCAATTGGGTCAAGGTCAGCCAGTGAACTCCGTGGCACAAGGGGGGGATTGAACCTGGCTCTCCTAGGACCTAGATGGGACACTCTTGACCACTACATCACACAGACTTTCACAGCTTCCCCATGTTCAGCCGCCCCTCTGACATTTGAGAATGCATCTTCCCATAGTCTGGAATATCTTCACAGTTACGGGGACTAGAAATCTAATTTCCACTGGACAGAAGGTGACAATTCCCAGAACAATGAACGGCGCATCACTTCCTGCCCTTCCCTGTGTTCTCACAAAATCGTGGTAGACAAACCACCCTCGTAGAAGCTTTTCTTCACATCAGGAAGTTGATATTCAATATCTGCCAACGAGGCCCCTCCTGCCCTTTTGAATATTTAAAAGGCTTTTTCCATACGAACTTCACGTTTAAGTAAGGGTCGAAAGGCTACTGAAGCTGTTCCCCACAAGTAAAACCGCCATAGGGTTTCTCCCGTGTGGGTTCCCTCGTGTAGAATAAGGTGAGGACACTGGTTGAATGTTTCCACTTGTAGAGTTTCTCTCCAACGCAGATTCTCTTGCGGTGAAGATGGGAACAGAACCACCTTTTGCGCACAACAATGCATGATTAGCTGGTGAAGCTTTTCTCACAGAGGGCACACCAATATGTTTTTCTCCTGTGTGGGTTTTCCCATACACATCGCATCTCCCCCCTGTGAATCAGCGGGTGCCGCATGAAGTGGAGGCTGGCAGCTGAAGGCCTCTCTTACCCTCACCACACTGAAACAGCATCGCTCCAACACGGACTCTTTCTTGATCCAGAAGGGAGATGTTCTCTGTTGGGCTTCCCACAGACATCCTGTACTGTTCCATTGTCTTTGGGCATCCTGGTGGAATGTATTTCTCATCATGTTCAGATACCTGAATGTGACCTGTGGGGAGTGAAAGATCAGGGGAAAATGTGAAACACTAGTGAGAAGTCACACTGTAGTTCATGTTTCACAGAAGGACCAAAAAAAAAAAATGCACTCATTTTAACACTCTTGGTCGGACCTCACAGACCGTAGTTTTTTTCCTACACCCTCGTTTTTTCTATCAATTGTTTCCACACACAATCCCACCTCCCCCATCCCAGGTTGGAATAATTTTCTCATCAAACCCACCATACTTGATTCCCTTTATGAAGCATATAATTTTTTAAAAAATCTTAGCAATCCTTAATTATCCTCATCCTTTCCTTCTCTCCCCAGTTAAAAACTTAGCTTTGCCCATTTTCTTTAAGCTTTTTATGTGTTTTATATCTTACACCATTATCCTGTCTTTCTGTAGCCCAGAGGTGCTGCCGTACTCTGGGGTAACCCTAAATAACAGGGCACCCCACTTCTAACCTGAATCAGAGACCCACAAACTCAGGTCAAGGAAGGCACTCTTGGCCTGAAACACAGAGCTAGCCACAGCTCTGGGAAAGGGGCTTCCATTTTCAAGGTGACACAAGGCAGCCCCTCCAAGGCAACCTCCAATCTCCCCCTCCACCCAGCAGAGATCTGCATACAGAACAACAATGGGTTCCAGAGGCCACCCAACAAATAGCCCTTCTGTCTCCATAATTTCACCTAGCCCTTTTTTGTGCACCTATGTCTATGCGAGAATCCCTTGTCTCCACAACTGTCTTTCCTGCTCCATCCCTCAGGATACTGAGATAAACCAATCATCTATTCAAATGTTTAGCGATCCTTCCTGACGCTAATCAGGAACCCATCTCCCACCTTTTGTATAAGCCTGGGAACCTACTCAAACTGCCCTGGCTCGACTATTAGTGACTGTCAAGCAATGTTCCCTTTAAGCTGTGGAGTCTTGTGAGCAAAAATTCTGCTTTGTGAGCAACTGGCATTAAAGTTGTGAGCGGGCCATTTGTCTACTGCGTAAATTAGTTTGCTCTGGAGCCCTCCCTTCCTGAGCTGAGACAAAAATGTGTGAGCCGGAGGCTAAAAAACTGTGAGCTAGCTTACACTAACTCAGCTTAGAGGGAACACTGCTGTCAAGCCCATTCAGCTAGCCCCAGTACAGTCGTCCAGCCCCTGGCTAATCCCACCAGCGCTATTGTGAATGCAGACTCTGCCCCTCTGGAACCTCACTGGTCACACCTAGGTCTTGCCTCTCCTGGCATCACACCCCCTGGAACTCATCATCAGACCAGGTAATCTTTTGTCTTCACCTGGGACAAGCCCCTCAAGGCCTCCCATGGGTCTGCATTGTTTTCCAGTGTCTAAGCGCCAGATCCTGGCAACGGCGGGTGCAACGCGTCTCGCTGTCCCCGCAGCAAGGATTCTGTGGAGACCTACGATCCCCCGCCGCGACTTGGCAACCCTAATATCCATCAAGGCACATGGCCTCAGATTGTGTGTCTGCCCCGGATGCTGACTGGCAATTCACCCCCACAAATATGTTTGGGCCATAATCTCATCTCCATGGACCCCTGCACATCTGGACAGGTAGTCTTACCCCGTAACTGACCCCTCCATTCGCTATCGATCACCTCTGCTTTCTTAGATCTGAACAGCTTGCTCTTTTTGAATGCTTAGTGTGCTTATAATTAGGGAAAACTTTTCAATAAAACTATTCAATTTACTCCTCAAATCTGGAGTCTTCCTATTGTACCGGATCTTGATATGAACAGGTATATGGGTCCCCCGGTGCCCCTCTGGGGTACCACCAATGAGCTTAGGGAACGGGGTTGCCAGCTCTGGGTTGGGAAATTCCTGGAGATTTTTTTTTGGGGGGGTTGAGCCTGGAGAGGGTGAGGGGTTTTGGGAGGGGAAGGACCTCAGCAAGGTACAATGCCATAGAGTCCACCCTCCAAACCACCCATTTTCTCAAAGGAACTGATCTTGGACATTTGGGGATAAATTGCAATAGCTGCAGATCTCCAGGTGGTACCTGGAGGTTAGCAACCCTATCAGGGAAGCATACGCAGGAACCCCTCCCCGGCTATCTGTAGAATAACCCTTCGAGGTAGGCTAGAGGCTGACAGCTGATGCCTGGCCTAGGGTCCCCCAGTGAACATCACAGCTGAATGAGTAGGACTGCCGACCTCCAGGTGGTTATACAAATGGGCAGAATTCCAAATTGTTGGAAAGGATGCGGATCCAAAAGTGACTTATTTCACTGCTGGTGGACCTGTTCAGAAATTAAAAACTTCTGGTCCCAAGTGTTGAAAGAAATAAAGAAGATCACAAGAGAAGACATCCCACTTGATCCGGCTGTATTGCTTCTTAACTCAAGTTATACTATTGAGGAATCGGAAGTTAAAATGACTGAATTAGCCGCCACATTAATAGCCACGGCACGGCTTGCTCTTGCTGCCTCATGGAAAAATCATGATCCTCCTTCTATTGCTCAATGGAGAAATAAATGTTGGGACCATTATGTGATGGATAAAGTAGCAGATAAATATGAGTCCCACATACAAGGATATGCGAGATCCCATGCCAATTTCAATCGAAAATGGAGTCCTCTTATAACATATTTTACAGAAAACGGTGTGTTACCAGCAAATACTAGTTATGCAGATTGGATACATCTTTAAAAAAAAAATATGGCTTGAGCATCCTGCTGACAAGTTAATAGATGGCATTGTGTTAAATGAATTTGCACTTACAGGCTGTATTAATGTTTAAATAGTAATCTTGTTTATGTATACTTGACTTATCTTTTAATAAAATCATTTAAAAAAACAAAAAAAACAAATGGGCAGAATAATCTGTCGCTCTGTACAAACCATGCTAGAGACTGTCGTCTTATACAGTTCTACATACAACCAAAATTAATACACATAACAAATAGTTTTGCCACCATGCATAAATGACAACGGCACCAGTTGAAGTGACCTAATAGTCCTTGAAAGTACAAGTCTCTCTTCAGACTGATGCGGTATCCAGAAGAAAGCACGCAATAGACGGCATGAGCTCAGGACTAGGGGCAGTGCGAACCAAAGGAGCAGTGACGGCACACCTAGGTTGCTTTGCCGTTTAAGTCTTCATCAGGCCGCTTTTCTTTAGTGGTGGAGCTCAACCCAGCTCTGGCAAGATTCAAAATGACACAGAGTCTACAAGTATGTTCCAAGTAGCTCGGAATCAGGCTACAGAGAGCCAGGGAGGGGTTCCTTTGCTATGTGTATTAATTTTGGTTGTAAGTAGATCTGTATAAGAAGACAGTAGTCTCTACTGAGCCAGTTTGGTGTAGTGGTTAAGTGCGCGGACTCTAATCTGGGAGAACCGGGTTTGATTCCCCACTCCTCCACTTGCACCTGCCTGGATGACCTTGGGCAAGCCATAGTTCTTGAAAAAGAGCAGTTTCTGTCAGAGCTGTCTCAGCCCCACCTACTTCACAGGGTGTCTGTTTTGGGGAGGGGAAGGGAAAGGAGTTTGTAAGCCGCTCTGAGACTCCCTTGGGTAGTGAAGGGTGGGGTATAAATCCAATCTCCTCTTCTTCTTCTAGTGTGATTTGTACAGCATGACTGTGCTGCCCCAGCCAGCGTTTAACTGTAGCTAAGAAGAACTGCCACATATCTTTAAGAGCAGTGGCCTCTGGGAATTGAAGTCTTTAGTTAGACATCCAAA
This sequence comes from Gekko japonicus, assembly GCF_001447785.1. NCBI lineage: Eukaryota > Metazoa > Chordata > Lepidosauria > Squamata > Gekkonidae > Gekko > Gekko japonicus. The sequence continues at coordinate 440,756 of NW_015175378.1, read as the reverse complement.
AGCATTCCTGGGACTGGCTGATCAACAGTCATTTTACAGCCTTCTCCCCATTCCTCTGTCTACTCTTTAAACTGCAAGGAAGGCGGAGCACACTATCTTTTCCACTATTCCGTTAGACGCTTTGTTAACAAACGCCTTCTGGACCGATAATTCTGTTTGTTTGTATAACTTTGGGTCCCCATTAGAGAGAAGCAGGATTTAAATTTAAAAAAAATAAGGGCACGGACATGACCAAAGAAGGGTGATTGAAGCATACATTTAGCAGTTGCGCACGCACACAAAAATTCCTAAGCCATACATCAGGTTTCTTCTATTTGGCAAAAGCCAAATTGGGACTCTGTCAAATATCGCCTTGCAGTCGGTCTCTTACCCAGGGAAGCTTGTTGTTGGGCTGCGTTTTCCATATTGCCGCCTCTGCCACAAAGAAAACTTTCTCCTGTTCCCTTTTTGGTCTATGCAGACTTGGAGACATTTTCTTGCTCAAAAGGCTGGGCAATGCTCTTCCACTTTCTCTGTACCTAGCCCACGCGGACCCACTCGCTTGGAATCCTTGGCTCGGTCGTTTCTTCCCTTGGATACTTTCATCCTTTTGCCACCAGAGGAAAGAAATTCAGGTCACACCCCTGAGCAAAGAGGAAAGAAATGGAATGTGGAAAGAATGAAGGCCATGGAAGTAAGGAGAAATGGACCCAGGGTTTTCCTGTACAGGCTTTTTTACTGTCAGTTCTGGCCCTGTACTGTTTTGGTTTCGCCCCTGATTTCAGCACACAATTTTTGTGCCTTTAGTTTTCACTTCAAGTTTTCTGTTATTCCCTGGTTGTTTTGAAACCACTTTTACCCCATTCTTTCTCTGGAAGCCAATTTTGACTCAGCTTTTCCCTCCTTCTTTTGTGTGTAATATTTCCCTCGTTCTTTTGTCTCATCCACCTCCAGCCTGCTTTTTCAGTGACTGGACGGCCATCGTTTGTCAACCCGCTCCCTCTCTTCCCTCCCACCCTGAAGACATATCTGCTCATCCACACAGAATCATTTCCAAAACCCCTCCCCCTCTCTGTCACTCACCAATCACACCACTTGCTTGTTTCCACTACTCTAGACTTTCATACAGCCATGCATCCAAACTTTTAAAGGCACACACACACACACACACACACACACACAGTTAAACATGAAATCATTACAAGGGGTTTCAGATTTAATTTTTTTAAAACCAGTCCTAAAATATCAACACATCAATGCAGTGCTGCAATCAGTTTATGCAGGTTCTCTGAATTCCCAGCTTTCATTTTTAAAAAGTAGGTCTCTAGCCTCTTTCTTTGCAGAGTTATAAGGGATATGTTGATTAACACATGGAATTCACTGCCACAGGAGGTGGTGGCGGCTACAAGCATGGACGGCTTCAAGAGGGAATTAGGTAAACATCTGGAGCAGAGGTCCATCAGTGGCTATTAGCCACAAGGTATAGATAGGAACTCTTGGTCTGGGGCAAGGGATGCTCTGTATTCTTGGTGCTTGGGGGGGGGGCAACAGTGGGAGGGCTCCCAGTTTCCTGGCCCCACTGCTGGACCCCGATAGCCCCTGGTATTTTTGGCCACTGTGTGACAGAGTGTTGTACCGGATGGGCCATCGGCCTGATCCAACATTGGCATCTCTTATGTCCTCACGTAAAACAAGCTAGAGACCTTTTTTAAAAAAATGAACACGGTGAATTCAGAGTATTTGCTTAAAGTATCATTAAAATGCCACATCAGTATATCAATATTTTAGGGCCATTTGTAAAAAAATAAGGGGGGGTGCCGCTGTGAGGCCACCGATGATGACAGAACCCTCCTTGGAAACCCCTCATTATTTAAGGCACATGCGGAAGAAAATAAACTGACATCACGTGTGAAAGTGCAAAGGGGATGGCAGACATGAGGAAGAACCAGGCCCAAACCAATTCCAATGCTTGAGGGTCAACTGGCAAGGACATCAAGAGCAAGTCAAGCATGCGAAAAAGGTCTCAGTTCCAAATACTAGAGCTTGTGTGGTGTAGTGGGTGTCAAACAGGGTTGCCAGCGAACAGGGCCAGGTGGGATTTCCCCCACTTCTAGGGGCTTCAATTGCCCCTGGCCAGCTGGCCATCAGGGAAGGCCCTCCCCCAAGAGCCACCACCAACCTGGCCACTCCTCTCCCTCCCACCCGATTTAAGAGGCTTCAAGCTGATCGGTGAGGACCAGCTGATCTAGAGGTGAACACAGTGAATAGGGTTGCCAGGTCTGGGTTGGAAAATACCTAGAGACGTTGGGGGTGGAGTCAGGAGAGGGTGGGGTTTGGGGAGGGGAGGGGCCTCAGCATGGTGCAATGCCACAGAGTCCACCCTTCAAAGCAGCCATTTTCTCCAGGGGAGCTGCTCTCTGTCAGCTGGAGATCAGATGTGAAAGCGGGAGATCTCCAGGCCCCACCTGGAGACTGGCAACCCTAGTGCAGCAGTACGTGGGCCGGAATCCCAAGCAGCAAATCCGTCACTGGGAAATCAGCCCTGCATGCAGCAGCCCCCTCCCCATGCGCAAAAAGACCCTTTAAAGGGACTTTTTGCCTGTAGACCTGCAGCCAGCAACAGCCCCGTCTCCCTCCCTGCTGAAAGACTTCAAGGGCCTTACTTTTTTAAATGAAAGCTGGGAATCCAAGGAACCTGCTTAAACTGATTGCAACACTACATTGATGTGGTGATATTTCAAGACTGGTTTTTAAAAAAATAAAAACTGAAACCTCCAACGGAGATGGTCCTAATCCAGATGGGCCACTGGTATAAAGGGCATGCAGGATTATCCGGTTCTCTCACCTGTTCTTCCTGTGTCCTGGCCCCCTTGTTGCTTCTGCAGAAACCCCTCAGCCAGGAGCACTGCCAGCGGACGGGTCCCTCAGTGCCAATCCCTTCCTGGCCCTGGATTTCTCATGGAAGGATGCTCGCTGGATTTCGCTCGTTTTAACTAACTGCAGAAATGCACTGAAGTTGGCTGTATCCGCCTCCCGGTAGCAGAAATCCCAGACGTTTTGGTAACCCTTCTCCCTCCTGATGGTGTCGCCTTGTAAGGCAGCCGCCTTCTCTTTCCCATAATCCTCTCTGTCCAGCCAATTATGAGCCTGTTTGGGTTCCCCAGTGAGAGTCAGTAGGAGGCCACCCACTCCTCCTGGGGCCACTGGCCTTAGGGTCATCCCAGGGTGTAGGCTCCTCTGCCAACCGCCGCACTTTGGTAAGGAGACTTCATCTTCAGGAGCTCCTGCCATTGTCCGTAATAGTGATGTAGCCCTTCTCCTGGCTCTTTCGAGACTTGTTCTCTCAGCACCCTTTGTGGACGCCAGATGGGTTCTCCGGGCTGGATGAGGTGAAGGGCCTTCCTTGTTCCGGTCTCTGCTTCCCTTACTTTGGGCCCTGCGGCAATCTCCACTTTGTTCCTTACAGCTTGCTGCACGATTTCATAAGGAAGGGGGTCTCAGAGTTTCAAAGGCTATTAAAAAAAACAACAAAGCAGGGATAAACAGAAAGTTTCAGAGATCCAAATTTGCTCAAGGGAGGTTCTTCTCCCCATGACAGAGAAAGACATGATTTCATTTGTGATTTCATTTGCAAGCTGCCTCAAGCAGGTCTCTGAAGAGGCAGCATAAAAACAGCCTAAACAAATACAGTAAATAGAGAACAAAACCAAAGTCCAGCAGCACCACAAGGGCCAGCCGCATTCCCCCGGGGTATACGTTTCCATGAACCGAAGCTCTCTTCATCAGATACAAATAAGAATGAAGATCCACCAGCCCTACTTCTGCTTCCTAGCTCCAACTGGCCCTTCTTGGTCACTCCCCTCCCACCTTCTGACCTGGCTAGAAAGGCCGATGGGTCTTCGTTCTCACTTCGATCTGAGGAAGTAAGTTTTGAGTCATGAAGGCTTAAGCTCTGGGAAACATTGGTGGCCTTTAAGGTGCTGCTGGAACTGAATTTTGTTCTACTACTACAGACTATCAGACATCACAAGAAGAACAGATTTCTACTTGTTTATACAGAAAAATAGCCTTTTGACTTCTGGGCGCCACAGGGCTGCCAGCTCTGGGTTGGGAAATAACCTGGAGACTTTGGGGGTGGAGCCTGAAGAGAGTGGGGCTGGGGAGGGAGCCCGGGGGGGTATAATACCACAGAGCAAGGGTGTCAAACATGCGGCTTGGGGGGCGGATCAGGCCCCGGAGGGCTTCTATCAGGCCCACAGTGGAACTGGCTGTCTTTTGCTTCTTCTTCCAGTTCTGCTGCTGCGGCGTCATTGTAGGTTTGCAGCTTACAGATACACACCTGAACAGCATACTCCAGACTGCAACAGCATAGACATTTTGATGCAAGTCAGTTATCAGACACTTAAACAAAATATTGCAAGAGTGCTAATGTTTTAAGCATATTTTTTATTTTAAGTAAAAAAAACCCTTTGTCTCCACTACATGGCATTACATTTTATGACATACATGGCCCGGGTCCAACAAGGTCTCATTTATGCCAGATCCAGCCCTCATAACAGATGAGTCTGACACCCCTGCCATAGCGTATACCTTCCAAAGTGGCCCTTTTCTTCCAGGGGAACTGACCTGTCACCTGGAGATTCACTGTACTGGCGGGAGATCTCCAGCCACCCCCTGGAGGTGGCTAGCCCGAGCTCGTCAAGATCTCTGAAGCTAAGCAGGGTCAGCCTCGGCTAACTATTTGGACGGGCGACCTCCAAGGAACACCAAGGTCCTGACACAGAGGCAGGCAACGGCAAGCCACCCCAGAAACATCCGTTACCTCAAAAAAACCAGTCTGGCTCGCCACCTAATGGTACATAACACTAAAAGAGTTGGAACTTGTGGCTGCCAGACAATCTTAGGATCACACTGCCATACAATAATTATTAGTACCACCTGGAAGCTGGCAAGCCTACGGGGCCATCTCATTGTTCCCTACCCAATGAGAGCAAAGCACACTCCCCGCGCATCTGCACTGAGACCCCCACCCTGCTCCAGAAAGGTTGGCTGCTCTGGGTACTCACTGGTGGGGTGGGGGAGTAAACCGCTCACTATACTAACAGGGAGAGCCACATATGTTTCTATACTCCACGGCCACAACACCGATCACTGTAAGGCAGCATCCCCAAGGAAATGACAGCCTCTACGACGGCTCTCCAAATCAATATTTGTTGCTGAGAGCACAAGGACTTCAGTCCAGCTAGTCCAGAACCCCATTTCTCAAAGCAGCAAGCCGGAGCCTTCCCTGCCCTTGAATACTGCAACTCCAAGGAACCCACTGTATAGACTCAGGACAGACAAAAAATCAATACTTCCTTTCAGGGGTCATTTCGTAGGAAAAAGAGGAGCAGGAGCTCATTCGCATAACTCATTTGCATATGCCACACCCCCTGACAACACCAGAAGTGTGTCAGAAGGCAACACCCACTGCTCAGGCTCCACTGGACTGTTTTGGATTGCTAGCTAGTGGGGGGGAGGGAACGTACAGATCTGTCCTTGCAGGCGGGCCGGGGGGTTGGGGCTCTGCAACTTACCTGGCTGCTTCTTGCTCTGGCCGAGGGCTGCTGGGAGCAGAGGGTGGAGCTTGTTGCATGTGCCCGCCCCCTGGGCTCCTTACTGCTCCGCTCCTGTGCGCTCCTGCAGGAAATGACCCCTGCTTCCTTTACTCAATGAGTAATTACATTGTGGAATTAGCATCCAGTGGATGCAGTGAGGGCCACAATGGTAGATGGCTTTAAAATGCAGCTAGATTCACAGTGGGCAGCTCTATCGGCACACAGCTACCGGCCACGGCGGCTAAAGGGAACCTCCACATTCAGGGGCAGTCACCCTCTGAATCCCAGAGCCAGGAGGCAACCTCAGGGGAAGGCCTCGGCCTCTGTGCCCTGTTGCTGGCCCTCCAGAGGAACTGGTTGGCCACTGGCAGCCTCCATGGCCTCATCTTGCCCTGCTTCCTTTTCTCCTTCTCACCCACCAGTCAAACTTTTACCTGCCCTCTCCCCCTGCCCTCTCCCCCATCTTCAACTATATGTATTATTTACTTCATTTATACCCCACCTTTCTCCACAATGAGGACCCAAAGCAGCTTACGTCATTCTTCTCTGTTTTATCGTCACAACAACCCTGTAAAGTAGGTGAGGCTGAGAGTGTGTAACCAGAACGTCACCCAGTTTTGTTCCATGGCTGTGTGGAGATTCAAACCTGGGGCTCCCAGATCCTAGACCAGTGGTGGCGAACCTATGGCACGGGTGCCAGAGGTGGCACTCAGCGCCCTCTCTGTGGGCACGCATGCCATCACCCCAGCCATCATTAAAGTGTCGAATTCTCTGCCAAATAATTTTAAGTAAATGAAAGCATTTGGGAATGTTTTCCTTACTTTGTTTGGATCATATTAAGTTAATGTATGAGTTGTTTTTTCAAAAGTAAAACCTCAGTATTCAGGTTAAATTGCCTGTTGGCACTTTGCGATAAATAAGTGGGTTTTGGGTCGCAGTTTGGGCACTCGGTCTCTAAAAGGTTCGCCATCACTGTCCTAGACCAAAACTCTAACCACTACCCAACAGTGTGGTCCGTGGGGTGGCTGCTGTTGAACAATAACCTGCAACAAGGCTTGAGTGAGTCATGCAGCATCCAGGTGCCTGGGGGTTGCCACTGGGCCTAGTCCCAGTGAGTCCCCCTTCAAAGGCTGAAACAGCCCTAGAAAGAACCCCGCCCCCTGCCTCTTACTGACAGAAACAGGCTGGCCAATAGTGTTGCGGCTGCCTAGCAATAGCTACTGAGGGCATTCATTTCTTAAAGCTACAGGCACTGTTTCTATTATTAGGGGAGTTAATTCTCAGATTTTAAAAACTTTTTTTTTTAAGATGCCAGATTATTCTGCCAATCTGGGCCTTCACTCAGGTGCATGGGAAGACCTATGGTGCCTGTTCATCACTTCAGTCTCTGCACGTTAAGTATCCACAGATTTTTCCATGCTGACAATTAAATATATAGATACTGCCTCTGGGTTAGGAGTTTTTTGGGGCACTTCAATACCACTTTTCTCCCCAAAGGGACCCCAAAAAGGTTGCCGGCAACAAGTAGAAAAGTGTTATGCCCCCTTAGTGAAGGATTATAATAATTATTATCATATGGCAGTGGTGGGTGTAGTATAGCCAGGAGATCCTAAGATTGTCTGGCAGCCTTAAACGCGAGCTCTTTTTGTTGTGAGCTCCGGTGGGGGGGGGGCGCTAAGAGAACTGTGACTGACCTACGGTTGCCCAGCTGGCTTCATGCAGAGCAGTGGGGGAATCGAACTCAGTTCTCCAGGCTAGAGTTTGCAGCTCTTAACCACTACACCAGACTGCCCTCTGGGCCATGAAAAGTTTCCAGACATTAAGCCTCTCTTAAAGGGACAGAGTACTCTTATTCTCCACATTACTGGACCCAAAATAGGGTTGCCAGCTCTGGACTGCAAAATACCTGGAGATTTTAGGGGTGGAATCTGGAGATGGGAGAGACCACAGCAGGGTACAATGTCACAGAGTCCACCCTCTAAAGCAGCCATTTCCTCCAGGGGAACTGATTTTGGTCATCTGGAGGTCGGTTGTAATAGTGGGAGGTCTCCAGGTACTACCTGGAGGCTGGCAACCCTAGAACTTATAGAAAACAAGTCAACATACTTATAGAAACTACAATTGCAACAACCAGGGCTATTTTTGGGCAGGAACGCACAGGAACGGAGTTCCGGCTGGCTTCCGAGTTGGCCACGCCCAGCAGGAACTCATTAGCATAATAGGCCACACCCAGCAGCAGGAACTCATTAGGATTGGCTACATTAGGGGTGTGTGGCCTAACATGCAAAGGAGTTCCTGCTACAAAAAAAGGCCCTGGGTTTTGACAACAAACAAGGTATACAGAATAAGAAGCAAAAGGTGGGTGTGGCTGGATGAGCACACTTCTGGTAACATGGGGGTGAGGCCTAATATGCGAATTAGTTTCTGCTGTTAGATGTGGCCTATTACGCTAATGAGTTCCTGCTGGGCTTTTTCTACAAAAAAAGCCCTGGCAACAACCATAATTAAACAACATTAATTGAAAAGAACAAAACAAAGAAGAAAACACAAACGCATCCTAGACTGGCCCCAGTCCACTGAGGTACTTCATGCAGACCTGTGGCTGTAAGCCATGGCTGCTGGCTCCTTAATAGGATTGCCAATCCAGGCTGAAGAATTCCTGGAGATTTGGAAGAAGAGCCTGGGGACAGCATGGACCTCACCAGGGCTTTTTTTGTAGAAAAAGCCCAGCAGGAACTCATTAGCATAATAGGCCATACCCAACAGCAGGGACTCATTAGCATATTAGGCCACACCCATGGCAGCACAGCTCATTAGCATATTAGGCCACACCCCTGTGTTACCACAAGTGTGGTCATCCAGCCACACTCACCTTTTGCTTCTTATTCGGTTTACCTTGTTTGTTGTCAAAACCCAGGGCTTTTTGCATGTTAGGCCACACACCCCTAATTGTAGCCAATCCTAATGAGTTCCTGCTGTTGGGTGTGGCCTATTATGCTAATGAGTTCCTGCTGGGCGTGGCCAACTTGGGAGCCAGCCGGAACTCCGTTCCTGTGTGTTCCTGCCCAAAAATAGCCCTGGACCCCACTGAAGGATAATGCCATAGAGTCCACCCTCCAAAGCAGCTATTTTCTGCAGGGAAACTGATCTCTGTAGTCTGGAGAGCAGGTGTAATTCCAGGAGAACTCCAGGCCCTACCTGGAGAATTGAAACCCCACCCCAGCCTCCAGCTACACCAGACAAAGTACTGGCAAGCAGAGGAGGAACAAATCCAGACCAGAAACAAATTCAGACCAAATGATGGTCAGCTGCTGCTAGCAAGTCCACGGTATCTTATTTCTCCCCTGCCTGAAACTCTCCAGTCTTCCATCTTGACAGGGCTCCGAACAGACGCAAAAACTCACTTTCACAGACCAAGGCCAGCTGCACAGTTTACAGAATCATTACGCTCAAGGCAGAGACTGCTAAATAAAACATTTCTACTAGGGTTGCTAACAGGCCTGGAGAAAACTGCGTCCTGTCCCTTTAAGAGAAGCTCAATTGTGTGGAAATGGGTGAATCACAACACCTGTGATTAATATCCTATTAAACTTCTATTAAAGGGACACGATTTCCTTCAAGCCAGCTGGCAACCTTTCTGTTATCTTAACACTCCCTGCAGCAAGTACATTAGGGACATAAGAAGAGCCCTGCTGGTTCAAACCACTGGTCCATCTAATCCAGCATCCTGTCTCCCACAGCGGCCAACCAGTTCCTCTGGAAAACTAACAACAGAGACCACTACCTTCCCCTGATGTTACCTCCTGGCTCTGGGATTCAGAGAAGTAGTGCCTCTGAATGTGGAGGTTCCCCTCAGTCACCATGGCTAGTAGCCACTGATAGATTTCTCCTCCATGAATCTATCTAATCCCCTTTTAAAGCTGTTTTTTCCTGCAGCCAGCACTACTTCCTCTGGCAGCAAATTCCACATTTGAATCACTCTCTGTGTAAAGCAAAGTAGTATTTCTTTTTATCTATCCTGAACCTACTGCCCATCAGCTTCATTGGATGCTATTGAGTTCTAGTCTTTTGGGAGAGGGAGAAAATGTTCCCTTTGTCAACTCTCTCTACCCCACACATAATTTTATAAACTTCTATCATGTCTCCCCCTTAGTCACTATCTCTTTTCTAAACTGGAAAGTCCAGGACTCTTCAGCCTTTCATCACAGGGAAGGTGCCCCAATCCACTCATCATCTGGGTTGTCCTCCTCTGTACTTTTCCCAGCTCTGCAATGTCTTTTTTGAGATCTGGTGACCAGAACTGGACACGGTATGAACCTTTAAATACAAAACAAGGCGCCTGAACTGAGCCAGTTTCCCCTCCCCACATTCCTGAACCTTTCATGTGCCCAAAATTGCCAGCTCACTTTGGGCTAGCGTTTTCAAGAGATAATAAACCCACATTGTACTATCTCGTACCACAACTACAGGTTCACAATTCAGCCTCACTCCCTACAACACACACCCATCCCACATATTCCTTGGCTAGCAGCTTGCCTGAGCAACAGAACTAAAGCTACATTAGAATCAGACACACTAGTTTTCTAAACGCGGAGCATTTCAGTCTTCACCCTGAAACGCTAGCTTTCTACAGGCAGAACTTTTCCCCCAAACCATGAAGCAACATAGGACTCAATCCCACTCGGTTGGTTCCCCCACCAAGATGATACATACCACCCAAACACACAACGTTACCACCTCGGTGACAATTGGGACTTTCAAACTTTAGCTTATTCCCCCCCTCCCTTGCTCCAAATCCATTTTCTCACCGCGCTTCCCTTCCCAACTTCGACAACCTTTAGTTCTTCTATTACTTCACTCAGCCTATGTTTCATTCTGTATAAATCACCCTGAGCCTCAATAAGAACGGCAAAATATAAAGGATGCAAACAGATAAAAATAAACACAAACCCTTTCCCAGAAAGCATCCAAAATGCGAAATAACGGCTGCGCTTCGGATACACGGCAGACCAACAAGACCAGTCTGCGCTGAGTAAATACCTCTGTGCTTCTTCGAGTCTCTCACTCACCTTTTCTAACTTGGCAATTAGTCTCTCCGATCCCGCTTCTGCATTGGTTGAAAAGCCTTTCTCGTTTAGCTCGTGAAACGGGGGGGGGGGGGGGGGGAGAGAGAAAAGATCACTTTCGGTTCCCAATGGACCACTACTAGACTCACTCAAATTTTGTTGGGCTAGTCCACTGATATCCGAAGAAGAGAGCTTTGACCCTCGAGTCTCGAAAATTCATGCTCTGAAAATCATGTTGGTCTCTGAGGTGCTACTGGACTCAAATTTGCACGATTTTGCAGGAGGCGCCCGCCCCGCTTACGTAGCCTTCACTGGAAACCGGAAGTGTGAGGAGAATATATCGGTACTTTTCTCTGTCTTCTTGCGTCCTCTCTCCTTTTCTCTTTGGAAACTGCTCTTGGATTTAGGGAAACTGTGCTTCATTTTAAAATCCTAAAAATGTTAGGAACATTTTAATAATTTTTTAAAATCAAGTTTTCTGAGATGTTTTTTTAAAAGACAATCTGAGTCCTTAGAAGACCAATTGCCAATTGCCTGGAGAAAACAATACCCTGCCCCTTTAATAGGATGTTATTTCCCAGCTGATTCAGCTCCTTGCCATGAAAAACTTCACCTGCCCAGTTCCACACAGGGTGCATCAATTTAAGGGACAGACCATTTTCTTCCTCCTGGTTGTTAGCAATTTGAAGAATTTTCATACCCCTTTACTTTTGTCTGCTGCACCTGGGATTTCATAATGTATGTCTCCACTGTAATTGGATTTAGTGGTCCACACACATGATTTTAATGTGTTTATTTATGACATTTTTACTCCACCCTTCCTCCCACAAGGTCTGGGCTACGTACACCTGCTTGTCCACATATCCTCACAACAACCCTGCAAGGTAGGCAGGGTTGTCAATCTCCAGGTGAGGCCTGGAGATCTCCCAGAAATAAACTAATCTCCAGACTACAGAGATCAGTACTCTGGGGGGAAAATAGCTCCTTTAGACTCTATGCCATTACACCCTGTTAGGTCCCTTCCCAAACTCGGCCTTCCTCAGGCTCCACCACTCCCAAATCTGAATTTCCTAGCCTGGAATTGGCAACTTTAAGGTTGCCAATTACCTGGGGTGGAGGAATGTCCTATCCCTTTAATGAAGATATAGTGGGATGTTATTTGCCACTGCCTCCCTGCCCTGAAAACCTTTGTGCCCATTTCCTCACAAGAAGCTTCTGTTAAAGGGACAGAACAATTTTTTCCCAGATCTGTTGACAACCCTAGACCATCTCTCAGTGTTGTCTTGTTTGGGGGTTGCGCAAACACAGTGACCCTGTGATTTCTCCAGTCTAAGACAACAAGTCTGTTTAGACTACATTCAAGGGGACTTAACAAACATCTGGAGCACAGGTCTATCAGTGTCTATTAGTCACAAGGTATGGATGGAACACTCTGTCTGAGGAAAATGATGCTCTATATTCTTGGTGCTTGGGAGGGGCACAGTGGGAGGGCTTCTGGAGTTCTGGCCCCACTGGTGGACCTCCTGATGGCACCTGGTTTTTGGCCACTGGGCGACACAGAGTGTTGGACTGGATGGGCCACTGGCCTGATCCAAGATGTCTCTTATTATGTTCTTATGTTCTTAACACAGAAAAGTGTTTTGGGTTTTTTTAAAATATTGACCCCCAAATCCAGTTCTCCCCCCCACTAGACCACACTCCCTGTCATTGATTCTTCCTCAGGTTGCCTATGGATCCAGGCACTCATCTGGTTCCCACCAGAGCTTATAATTTTGGTAGATCAACGTCCTTTCATCTCCCCCTTTTAAACAATATATTTAAAAACATAAAGGCAATCTCTGCTATTCAAGATGGCCCAGTAGATGCCTCCAGGTAGGACCTGGGGATCCCCCAGAATTATAGCTCATCTCCAGACCACAGACATCAATTCCCCTGGAAAAAAATGGATACTTTGGAGGTTGGACTCTCTGGCTTTGTACCCCACTGAGGTCCCTGTCCTCCCCAGGCTCCAACACCAAATCTCCAGGAGCTTCCTAACCTGGATCGGGCAACCCTACCACAAGCAGGGGATGTAGTGAGGCAAAGTGTTCTCCCTCAGGTATTCTGAGGTACACTGCCTCTGTAAATGGAGGTTCCATTCTTAGCTTTCATGGTTAATTGCTGCTGATAGATGTGTGCCATAAAAATATTTCTTTTTCTGCATGGTCCATTTTTTGGGCTTATTTTATTTTACTTCATTTATACCCTGTCTTTCTCCACAATGGGGACCCAAAGCAACTGACATCATTCTCTCCTCCATTTTATCCCTAACATGTCACACACTCTCACACACAAATCATCTAGTCTGAAAAGTCCCAAGCTCCTCAAACTTTCTTTGTGGGAAACTGGCCAAAGATAAGACAGCAAGCAACCTTCACTGGTGAGGAGGATTTGAACCCAGCTCTCTCTGCTCTTACCCCTAGTTTACACATGCATGACAGGGATGAGAAGGCAGAGAACTGAGGTAGGGTTACTAACAGCCTGGAGGGAAAAGGTCATTGTCACTTTAACAGAAGCTCCATGCGATGTTATTTGCCAGGTGGTGTGAGTTCCTTCCATGCCAGAAAAGCTTCAGCTGCCCATTTCCACGCATGAAGCCTCTCTTAAAGGCACAGGACACACTTTCTCTAGGTTGTGGCAATCCTAATGAGGTGGAGAAATGGTTTGTCCTCCCGACTATCAGTGGAAGATCACAGAGGATCTGTGTTTGGATCCTAGAGTTGCCAGCTCTGGGCTAGGAAAATCGTGGAGATTTGAGGATGGAGCTTAGGGATGGTGGGGTTTGCGGAGGGGAGCAACCTCAGTGGGGTGCAGTGCCACAGAGTCCACCCTCCACAGCAGCCATTTTCTCCAGGGGTACTGATCTGTGTAGTCTGGAGGTCAGTTGTAATTCTGGGAGAACCCCAGGCCCCACCTGGAGGTTGACAGCCTTAGTGGATCTTCATTTCCTTTTCTGCTCATAGTAGGCACTGGTGTTACCAGAAGAGGGAAAAGGTGTTTTCTGCCAATTTGCCCCTCTCATTGTACTTAAGTGTGCTGTAGTGGCTAGATTGTCGGACTAGGATTCGGGAAAAACAGGTTGAAATCCCCACTCTACCACAGAAGGTTGCTAGTTGCCTTTGACACACTCTCAGTCTTATTATTATAGCTTTGGGAAAAGTGCAGAAAAGGGCAACCAGAAAGAATGATAAAAGGGTTTGAACACTTTCCCTATGAAGAAAGGTTAAAGCCCTTGGGGCTCTTTAGCTTGGAAAAATGACGGCTGAGGGGTGACATGGTTGAGGTTTATAAGATTATGCATGGGATAGAGCAGGTAGAGAAAGAGGTATTTTTCTCCCTTTCTCACAATACAAGAACTCGTGGGCACTCAGTGAAATTGCTGAGCAGTCGGGTTAGAACAGATAAAAGGAAGTCCTTCTTCACCCAAAGAGTGATTAACACTTGGAATTCACTGCCACAGGAGGGGGTGGCGGCTACAAGCACAGACGGCTTCAAGAGGGAATTAGATAAGCATATGGAGCAGAGGTCCATCAGTGGCTGTTAGCCACAAGGTATAGATAGGAACTCTCAGGCTGGGACAAGGGATGCACTGTATTCCTGGTGTTTGGGGAGGGACAACAGTGGGAGGGCTCCTAGTGTCCTGGCCCTACTGCTGGACCTCCAGATGGCACCTGGTATTTTTGGCCACTGTGTGACAGAGGGTTGGACTGGATGGGCTATTGGCCTGATCCAACACTGGCTTCTCTTATGCTCATACGTTCTTATGTTCTTAACCTACCTCACAGGGTTGTTGTGAAGACAAAAGAGAGAACAGAAAATGATGTAAGCTTCTTTGGGTTCCCATTGAGGAGAAGGGTGGAGTATACATGAAGTAAACAAGAAAGCGGTATTCTTGGGAATCACTGACCCACAGGAGCAAAATTGGGGGGGGGGTCACAGAATGCTGGAGTGGGGGGGATGATGGGACAGTTGCCTTTTATGCAGTGTAGGTCCAATCATGGAGCACAAGATCTAAACCCTATGGAAATGCAGCCTGATGTTTTTTGTTTTGTTAAACTCCCTGCAACTAGAAAACCAGCACTGAAGATAAGGAGCAGGAGGCAGAACCTTTCTCCTGACCCTGCTGGGCTAGTTTTCTGCTTGCAGGAATTTTTTTAATGAGTAGGAATATTCCAGTCTGGAATCCACTGCCTGCAGCCTGAAGGAGCATAGTCCATTCTACCACCTCATCCTCCTGCATGGTGTTAAACAGGGCAAAATCTTACTCTTAAGTCCCTGCATTACACCAAATATTTATTTCTTAGATCCTTGAATCTTATGGGTGCAGCTCCCTCCCATTTGCAAAGCATGCCCATTGTTATCCCACTCTTCCTTAAACAAACTCAAGAGAGCCTACATGATCTCTACTTTTTATCCTCACAACAATCTGTGAAGTAGCTTAAATTGAGAGACTGTGGCTTCACCAGAAGTACCATAAAACATTCTTGGTCTCCTTTTCTCAGGAGTTGCTGACACCAGTTTTTGTAAATCTTCTTGTTTGCACCTTAATCCAGGAAGGTCCCACTGAGCTAATAGTGAATAGATGGGCTTCTGAGGGCTGGGAACACTCCCCGGCTTTTTGAATGAGAGACCCACTACTACCAGAGCTTGGAGATGCAGAAGAAGAGCTAAAGCACTTTCGAACTGGGATGGGTGGTGTAATGTATTGAAATGATTACATGAATCACCTCATAGGACTCCCATGTTAAGCTTCGAGCCAGACCAGGGCTCCTCTGAGCGAACTTCCTATTGGTCGCTTCGTAACAGCGACCAATCAGAACGATACCATTCCCTAGGAGGGAAAGACTCCCATTGGTTTTTATCCTAGCAATCTCATTGGTTGTTATTTGTAAATAGGCGTGGCTACATTAGCCCGGTTATGTTTAAAAGGAGCATAAGCTCCCACTGTGTTCTGTTCTGGTTTCTTACTGAGTTAGTGCTTGTTCGTTACTTCTAAATAAAGCTGAATCACTTGCTGAATCACTCTACGAGTCCTTTGTTAGCGCGATCTAACAATTGGCGACGAAGGTGGGATGTTAGAGCAGGTAGGCAGCCCTGCGGACATCCACACTTCGGACTCGGAAGAAAGCGAGCAGAGCACAGCAGCCGATCCGGCGGAGGCGCCACCAGCTCCGGTGCCCAAGTCTCCCCCGATGGCTGGAAGCCAGAAGTTCGAGTGCTTCGAACCCTCCTCAGAAGACTGGGACTCCTACCTGTCCAGGTTCGAGTTCCATCTGGAGACCCACGACATCACCGATGAGGCGAAGAAACGAGCATGCCTCCTGAGTTCCTGCGGGAAGGGGACCTTCGACATAGCCAGGTCGTTGGTGGCCCCAACTGATATAAAGACTGTCACCTACGCTGACATCACGGAGAAGCTTAAGGCTCACTATTCTCCACAACCGTCGGAGATCGCCTGCCGGCACGCTTTTTACAAGCGGAACCAGGCCGGAGGCGAGACCATCGCAGATTTCGTGGCGGCCCTTCGCAAAGCCGCACGGCCATGTAATTTCCACAACGTGGAGGAAGCCCTCAGAGACCGTCTCGTCTGCGGTCTCAAAGATGAAAGGCTGCAACAGAGGCTGTTCGCCCGCACCACCCTGACCTGGGCAGTGGCCTACGAAGAGGCCGTGGCCGCGGAAGCAGCGGAGAAGTCCACGAAGGAGGTCCGCCAGCGGGTGGCAGAGCCCAGTATACACGCTCAACGAGACAGCGAGGGCGAAGACGCGGATGATGACGTCAACGCGGTTCGAGGCAAGCGGACCCCAGCGAAGACTACCAACGTCAAGCCTTGCTCCGGTTGTGGCGGGAAGCACCAGCGCGGCTCCTGTTGGGCTCGTGATGTCGACTGCAGAGCGTGTGGGCGGCGTGGTCATCTGGCCAGAGTCTGCAGATCAGCGAAGAAGGATCCCTCAACTAACAACCGGTCAGCGCAGAGGGGCACTCCAGTCAGCACCCAAGGCAAGACCCGTTCCTCAGCATCGGAAGCAAGCTGCCAGTTGACGGCGACCTTGTCGAGCGCATCGGCCGTAAATCGCACCAGCAGCCAGGGCAAGATCACCGTGACTCCACTCCTCGACGGCCGACCCTGTACAATGGAGGTGGACTCAGGATCGTCCGTGACGGTGATTTCTGCCGCGTCCTGGCGCCAGTTGTTCCCGAACCGAAGCCGGCGGCGGCTCCAGCCTGCGGGAACCAGAGTGTCCGACTTCCAGGGCAACCGAATTCCCTTGGCCGGACGGGACTCTGTTACTGTTGAGTATAAGGGGAAATGTGTTAAACTGTCATTCCTGATTGCAGAGGGAGACCGGGTTAACCTGCTAGGGTTAGATTGGTTTGAGCCATTGGGCATCGGTATTTCTGGGATTAACAGGATGTCTGAAAATAAATGGGGCATGCTGTACGACCTGTTCCCTGATGTATTTGCCGAAGGGTTGGGAAGGTACAAGGGCCCCCCGGTTGCGTTTGACTTAGATCCGTCAGTCAAACCTATTAGGTTGAAGTATCGGAAAGTACCTGTGTCTCTCAAACATAAGGTGGAAAAAGAGATTGACAAACTAGTTGAGCAAGGGGTTTTAGAGCCAGTACCATACAGCAAATGGGAGACCCCGATCGTAACCCCTGTCAAATCAGATGGGTCCATACGACTATGCGCCGATTACAAATGTACGATTAACAAGGCGCTGCAGCAACATTCGTACCCGGTCCCGGTAATAAGCCACATTTTGGCTTCCCTGGGGGGTGGCAAGATTTTCGCCAAATTTGACCTGGCCCAGGCATACCAGCAGTTGCCTGTCACCCCGGAGGCTGCCGAGGCCCAAACAATTGTAACCCACCAAGGGGCTTTTAAAGTGAACAGGCTGCAATTCGGGGTCAACGTAGCACCTGGGATTTTTCAGGGCCTCATGGAACGTCTACTAAGGGGGGTACCTGGCACAGTGCCCTATTTTGACGACGTGCTGATTGCGGGCGGGTCTGAACAGGAACTACTGGACCGGGTTAAAGAGGTCCTCAGGCGTTTTCAAAATGCCGGCCTCAGAGTTAAGCGCTCAAAATGCACGCTCGGGGTGGAAAGTGTGGACTTCCTGGGGTTTCGCATTGACGCAGAGGGAGTCCACCCCACGGATGAGAAGGTATCTGCAATCCAAAACGCCCCCAGGCCGGTGAGTAAGAAGGAGCTCCAATCCTTTTTAGGACTCCTGAATTTTTATCATGCGTTTTTACCGCATAAGGCATCAGTGGCGGCCCCTTTGCACGCGCTTTTGCACAAGGAGGCAAAATGGAAGTGGGGGCAGGCCGAGGAAAAGGCTTTTGTGGGAGTCAAGGAGCTGCTGACATCTAATGCCGTACTCACGCATTATGATGAACACAAGCTCCTGGTGTTAGCTGCTGACGCTTCACCGTTTGGAGTAGGCGCAGTTTTAAGCCATCTGATGCCTGATGGGAGCGAAGCGCCTATCGCTTTTTATTCTAGATCACTATCTGCGGCAGAGCGGAACTATGCCCAGATAGACAAGGAGGGTCTGGCGTTGGTAGCGGCTGTCAAAAAGTTCCATGATTTTATTTTTGGCAGACGATTTTTGCTGGTCACTGACCACAAGCCGCTACTGGGGATTTTTGCGCCCGATAAGCAATTGCCAAACATCATGTCCCCACGCATGCTTAGATGGGCGATATTTTTGCAGGCTTATGATTTTGACTTAGAGCACCGGCCTGGGAAAGCGATTGGGCATGCGGATGCCCTCAGCCGGTGCCCGGTGCCGGACATTGGCGCAGACCCTGCCCCCGCCTGTGAGGTCTTGGCAATTGAGGAGCTTCCTCGACCCCCGGTATCATCCAGGGACATTGCAGCACACACGGCCAAGGATAGCGTGCTGTCCCGAGTATTAAACTGGGTTTGGAGGGGGTGGCCGGTTGGAAGCGTTGAACCGGAGTTCGGCCCTTACAAAAGCCGTCAAAATGAACTATCCATTTCTAAGGGCTGTGTATTATGGGGGAACAGGGTGGTGGTTCCTGACAAACTCAGGACGAGAGTGTTAGAGTCGCTGCACGAGGGTCACCCCGGTATGGTACACACCAAAGCGTTGGCCAGAGGGTATGTCTGGTGGCCGGGGCTGGACAAAGAGATCGAAGAATGGGTACGAGGGTGTCCCAAATGCCAGCAAGTCAGACCCGATCCCCCACAAGCTACACCCCAAGGCTGGGAGTCATCTGGTAAACCCTGGGCCAGATTGCATATAGATTTTGCTGGCCCTCTCCAAGGGCAAATGTTCCTAATTGTGGTGGACGCTATGTCCAAATGGCTGGAGGTCGTGCATATGAAATCGACCACATCACTTGCTGTGATCCATGCGCTCCGCCGACTTTTTGCCACCCACGGGTTGCCTGACGTCATCGTCAGTGACAACGGGCCTCAATTTGTGTCTGAGGAATTTAGGCTCTTCCTCACGAGTAATGGCATACGCCAAATGACTTCGGCCCCTTTCCATCCGGCATCTAATGGCCAAGCCGAACGGATGGTCAGGACGGCCAAAGAGGCCCTGGGTAAAATGGACGAAGGGGACTGGAGCCAGAGGCTGGGCTCCTTTCTTTTGCTGCAGCACACCACCCCCTGTAGTGCTACAGGCCGTAGTCCGGCCGAATTGTTAATGGGGCGGAGACTCACGACCCGTTTGAACCGAATGCACCCAGACCTCACTGAAGAGCAATCCGAGCGTACCACGGCGCAACCGAAGGTGCGCATGTTTGAAAAAGGGGACAAGGTTTTCGCACGAAATTATGCAAACGGGCACTTGTGGCTTCCTGGGGTTATATCCGACTCTGTGGGTACTCGAATGTATGTGGTGCAGTTAGCTGACGGTCGAATATGGCGGCGCCACATAGATCAGTTAAGGAGACGTTGGGCTAGGGACAGCGCTGACTCTCCGACGGCTGAATCCCCTGATGTCGAGTGGACACCCCCAGAGCAGGCGGTGAGTACCGAAAGGCCCGGTACTGTCCCCGAGTCAGGGCAGAACCCTGTGTGCGGGGCTGAAATCCCAGTCGAGTCTGTCCCTGATCCAGGCTGTAGTGAACCCCACTCTGACCCACAACCTTGTCTGCCCATGGAGCCTGCACCGCTCCGCAGGTCCCAGCGTTCGCGGCAAATGCCGACTTATCTGAAGGACTATGAGTGTAAATACTGTTGGAATAACTGATGTACAAAGGTTGATTGCATGTTTGTAAATAATAAAACAATTGGGATGATGGCTTAACTTAGGGGGGAGGAATTGTAATGTATTGAAATGATTACATGAATCACCTCATAGGACTCCCATGTTAAGCTTCGAGCCAGACCAGGGCTCCTCTGAGCGAACTTCCTATTGGTCGCTTCGTAACAGCGACCAATCAGAACGATACCATTCCCTAGGAGGGAAAGACTCCCATTGGTTTTTATCCTAGCAATCTCATTGGTTGTTATTTGTAAATAGGCGTGGCTACATTAGCCCGGTTATGTTTAAAAGGAGCATAAGCTCCCACTGTGTTCTGTTCTGGTTTCTTACTGAGTTAGTGCTTGTTCGTTACTTCTAAATAAAGCTGAATCACTTGCTGAATCACTCTACGAGTCCTTTGTTAGCGCGATCTAACAGGTGGGGTATGCTATTTGATGCTGTGAGTTTGGCACTGGGAGGTGAAGCAAACGGCACAGACAAAGGGGGACTCCTCCCAGATGGGAATCTCTCCTCAGCTTTTGGTATGGGAGACTCCCCAGAGCTAGGAGAAGGTGAGAGTTTCTACCTGGGGTGAACTTAAACTGGGAAGAGGGGGGTTGTAGCCTTTGGGGAAGTGGTTGTGGTTCTGTGGTAAAGCAGGGCTTTTTTTGTAGAAAAAGCCCAGCAGGAACTCATTAGCATAATAGGCCACCACCCAACAGCAGAAACTCATTAGCATATTAGGCCACACACCCTGACAACACAGCTCATTAGCATATTAGGCCACACCCCCATGTTGCCAGAAGTGTGGTCATCCAGCCACACCCACCTTTTGCTTCTTATTCTGTTTACTTTGCTGTCAAAACCCAGGGCCTTTTTTGTAGCAGGAACTCCTTTGCATGTTAGGCCACACACCCCTAATGCAGCCAATCCTAATGAGTTTCTGCTGTTGGGTGTGGCCTATTATGCTAATGAGTTCCTGCTGGGCGTGGCCAACCCAGGAGCCAGCCGGAACTCCGTTCCTGTGCGTTCCTGCCCAAAAATAGCCCTGTAGGTAGAGCATCTGCTTGGCATGCGGAAGGTCCTAGGTTAAATCCCCGGAATCTCCAGTTAAAAGGAGGTGGTTGACCGAGGATCTAACTCAGGAAAAGGCAGGTCCATTAAGGGAGGGGGCCATGGCTCAGTGCTTGGCATGCAGAAGCTGTCAGGTTTGAAATTAGGGTTGCCAGGTCCCTCCTGGCCATGGGTAAGGGGTTGGAGGACACAGGGTGGCCAGCTCAAGGTTGGGGAACTCCTGGAGATTTGGGGATGGAGCCTGGGTAGGACAGGGATCTCTATAGGGTACAGTGCCATAGAGTCCACCCTCCAAAGAATCCATTTTCTGCAGGGGAACTGATCTCTGTTGTCTGGAAATGAGCTGTAATTCTAGGGGGGGACCCCCAGCTCCCACCTGGAGGATGGCATCCTTAGGCTTGGTCCCTGACACCTCCACTTAAAAAGGACCAGGCCTCTGCCTGAGACCCTGGAGAGCTCTGCTAGTCTGTGTTGACAATGCTGTCTTTGATGGACCAAGAGTCTGAGGCTCCCTCTAAGCTGTGGAGTCTTGTGAGCCAAAATTCTACTTTATGCGCTACAGGCATTAAAGTTGTGAGCGAGCAATTTGGCTACTGCATAAGTTAGTTTGCTCTGGAGCCCTCCTTCCTGAGCTAAGACAAAAATGTGTGAGCTGGAGGCTAAAAAACTGTGAGCTAGCTCACACTAACTCAGCTTAGAGGGAACACTAGGCACCAGGGCTATTTTTGGGCAGGAACGCACAGGAACGGAGTTCTGGCTGACTTCCAAGTTGGCCACGCCCAGCAGGAACGCATTAGCATAATAGGCCACACCCAACATCAGAAACTCATTAGGATTGGCTACACTAGGGGTGTGTGGCCTAACATGCAAAGGAGTTCCTGCTACAAAAAAGGCCCTGGGTTTTGGCAACAAACAAGGTAAACAGAATAAGAAGCAAAAGGTGGGTGTGGCTGGATGAGCACACTTCTGGTAGCATGGGGGTGTGGCCTAATATGCCAATGAGCTGTGCTATCAGGGGTGTGGCCTAATATGCTAATTAGTTCCTGCTGGGCTTTTTCTACAAAAAAAGCCCTGCTAGGCACCATCATGTTCGATTGCTCCCTGAGGATCCACTGCTCAGATTGTGGAGTCAACTCCCAATACATTCTGTGGGTATATCTGTAAATAGAAGGAATCTCACAGGGATGCCGGAAGGCTGTGGTGCTGCCTTCTCCCACAGAAAGCGAATGATGGCAGCCAGCCTCCCATACAGCCTGTAATTCTGAGCCCGCAAAACCATTCAGATCCTCTTCCAAAGATGCTGGAGCAAACACGTATTTAAGAAAACTCACTGCAACTTCTGCCAAAATGGCCAAGAGTGCAATCCTAACAGAGTGATACCTTTCTAAACAGGTGTCACGATCCTAGGCTTACGATAGTGAGGCCAAAAGGCTCTAGGGAGGCCTAGTGGCTCCAGAGAAGCCTGTATTGGAGTAGCTATCAAGGCTAGGGTTGCCAAGTCCATCTTCCGCCCCCAGCGGGGGACTTTGGGGGCGTTCCTGGAGGGGGCGGGGCATCCCAACGTGATGACATCACGTTGGGGACGTCCGCCGACCCCCCCCCCCTCTCCCGCCCGATCTCCGGAAACGCCAGTTCCCTGCACTTGAAGGAGCCGGCATTTCCCTTTTAAGTGCACGGAGTCGGCGTTTCCCTGCAAGCCTGATCTCAAGCGGAGATTGGGCTTCGGAGGAAACGCGGGCTCCATGCACTTAAAGGCAGCCACCCCTATCTCTCAAAGTAGACGTGATGAAACACGAAATGAACTCCGAGAAAATCTTTTTGTTTAATATATAAATAAAGTACTGGCAGACCCATGCTTCAGTTTATAACAGACACCCCACAACAACAGACACCCTGTGAGGTAGGTCTTTTGAGGACTGCTCTTGAGAGAACAGCTCTGAGAGAACTGTGACTGCCTCAAGGTCACCCACCTGGCTGCATGTGGAGGAGTGAGAAATCAAACCCGGTTCTCCAGATTAGAGTCCGCCCCTCTAAACCACTACACCAAACTGGCTCTTCACAGTCATACACTTGCTACAAAGGACCAGTTTGATGTCACCCTAATAACTTATATGAGGAGGTACATCTGAATTAACATACACGTTTAGGTATAACTTGCATTATCAGACTTTGAATCTCAAAACAATAATGATAAAAGAACAATGAAATACTGTGAAGCTACCTTTAAGATTTGACTTCATGATGCATGATCATAATGCCCAGGATTGCTTTTGATCATGGAGGATGCATTTGGACATCACAATAAACCTCTGTTTGTGACGGGCAAGAATTTAGCCTCTATGTCCTGCTTTGAACACAACTGAAATTTTTCTGGTCTAGGAATCCTTCAATCGAATTGTTTTGGCCGCTGTGTGAGACAGGATGCCGGACTCAATGGACCACTGGTCTGATCCAGCAGGGCTCTTCTGATATTCTTAAAACTCCATAATGTCATAATTTATGGATGTAAGAACCTGGGCAAATTGAAGTTCATTCCTTCCCCCGGAAATGGAGAATAAATTGAGATTTAGAGTCTTTTTTGTAAGGAGGAAACACATTACAGTTTGCCCGAAGGCCTACATTCAGCCATTATGTCTTTTTGCTCTGACTTGAGGATTCCCAAACCAGAAGACTTCAGCTGTGCTCTCCGTGCAAGAGCAGAGTGCTGTGTGTACGCCCATCGGAAACAGAAAGAGGTACGTTGTGCCATCTGAACGTGGCCAGGGTATAAGATTGTCAAAACCTTGCCTGTGCATTAGGCTCCTAAAGAGATATCCTTCCAGGCCCAGACCAGTATTAATCCCTTCAAAACAAAACAAACTGCATAGCAGAATCTAAGGTTACCAACTTCCAGGTCAGTCCTGGAGATCACCCAGCATTTCAAGTGATCTCCAGACCACAAAGATCCGTTCCCTCGAGGAAACGGCTGCTTTGGAAGGTGATCTTTATGGTATTCTAACCCTCTGCAGTCCTTCCTCTTCCCAAACCCTGCTCATTCCAGGATCCACCCCCAAATCCCCAGGAATTTCCCAAGCAGGAGCTGGCAACCCTACCAAAACCATTTCTAAAGATTCTAAGTACTTATAAAAGGGAGTATTTCATCTACTTCAGATTGCCCTTGGATTCAAAATCCTGTCAGGGTAGCCCAACACAAACCAAACGCCCTTGACCAGCTCGCTCTTTCCCCTGGATTTCACTCCCTTTGAGAGCATTCTCATAATCAGATTTGAAGATATGGAAAGGATTTCACCAGAGGTCATTTCGGGGGGGGGATCGCGGGGGATTGCAGTTCCCCCGGGTGAGGTACGGGGGGCGGGGCACATGACGAAGCCCCGCCCCCTGCTTCCGGCCACCCCGCTTCCGGCCCTCATTCAGCCAGGAGGCAGGAGAAGAGGGAGGGTAAGTTGCTGCCTCCCTGCCTCTCCCCACCCCTGCCTGCCTGGGGCCAGGGAGGGCCTTCGCGGAGCTTCCTTGCCCTCCCGCCGGCCTTGCAGGTCCGCCGCCGGGCCCCTCATGGGGCTCGGCAGTGGAGCTGCAAGGGCAGCGGCCGGGACCGTTGGGGGCGGGGCGTGTGGCCTTATGACACACTTCTATCCTGCATGGAGTTGTGGTGCTGGAAAGTGCTGTTAAGTCGCAACTGACTTATGGCAACCCCGTAAGGTTTTCAAGGGAAGAGATGAGCAGAGGTAATTGGCCACTGCCTGCCTCTGCACAGAGACTCTGTACTTCCTTGGTCGTCTCCTATTCAAGTACCGACCAGGGCTGACCCTGAATAGCTTCCAAGAACTGAAGTGGTCTGCCATTGCCTGCCTCTGCACAGCAATTCTGGACTTCCTGGGTCGTCTCCCATCCAAGGACTAACTTGGATGCACAGGGTGGCCCCTCCTTAGCTTCTGAGATTTGAGAAGATCGGTCTAGCCTGGGCCATCCAGACCAGTGTCATGGAGCTGTAAGATAAATAAAAACCAGCTTGAACAGGAACCTATGAATACTCATATATGGAGGGACCCATATTCAGTGGAAGAGGGTTTGCTTTGCATGAAGAGGGTCCCAGGTTTAACCCCCAAGATCTCCAGTTAAAGTAGCCCAAGAAGCAGACTGTGGGAAAGACCCTTTTCTGACCGGGACTATGGAGACTAGCTGACAGTTTGAGGAGGCATGACTGAACTAGTGAACCAAATATAATAATAATGTGCCATAAAGTTGCAACTGACTCATGGTGACCCCATCCATGAGGCGTTCCAGGCAAGACATGAGCAGAGGCCATTGCCTCCCTCCACCGGTCTCCCTTGGTGTTCTCCCATCCAAGTATAAACCATGGCTAACACTGCTTAGCTTCTAAGCTCTGACAAGATCAGGCCAGTCTGGGCTATTAGGCTACCAGTAACCACATATGCAGGGGTCATTTCCTGCAGGAGCACACAGGAGCGGAGCTCCGGCAGTAAAGAGCCCAGGGGGCGGGCACATGCAACAAGCTCCACCCCCTGCTTCCAGCAGCCCTCAGTCAGAGCGAGAAGCAGCCAGGTAAGTTGCAGAGCCCCCCGCCAGCCCCCTGGCCCCAAACAGTCCAGTGGCACCTTTAAGACCATGTTTTATTCAGGTACA
>NW_015175378.1:391383-415092 GCF_001447785.1 Gekko japonicus | reverse complement strand
CGGCCCCCCCCCCCCCATAGCTAGCAATCTGAAACAGTCCAGTGGAGCCTGAGCAGTGGGTGTTGCCTTCTGACACGCTGCCGGTGATGTCAGGGGGCATGGCATATGCAAATGTGCTAATGAATTATGCTAATGAGCTCCTGCACCTCTTTTTCTACGAAATGACCCCTGCACATATGTATCTAAGTGCCATCAAGTCACAACCAACTTATGGTGACTCCAGCAAGCAGCTTTCAGGGCAAGTAAGACGCAGAGATGGTTTGCCATGGCCTTCCTCTGCAGAGAGCTCCTCGGTGGTCTCCCATCCGACCCTGCTAAGCTTCCGAGATCTGACAGGATTAGTTAGGTTAGGCCCAAGAACCACAGAGTCTGACCTAGAGCCAGCATGGTGTAGTGGCAAAGAGCAGTGGACTGTAATCTGGAGAACCGAGCTTGATTCCCCATTCCTCCACATGAAGCCTGTTGGGTGATCTTGGGCCAGCCACAGTTCTCTTAGAACTCTCTCAGCCCCACCTACCTCACAAGAGGACAGTTGTAGGGGGAGGAAGAAAAAGGCAATTGTTAGCTGCTTTGAGACTCCTTAGAGTAGAGAAAAGTGGGGTATAAAACCAACCCTTAGAATCTCAGAATCATAGAGTTGGAAGGGATCTCCAGGGGCATCTAGTCCAACTCCCCTGCACAATGCAGGAAATTCACAAATACCCCTGTTCTATGCCCAGAAGAGGGAGGGAGCCTCTCCAGGACCCCTGGCCAAACTGGCCTGGAGAAAATTGCTTCCTGACCCCAAAGTGGCGATTGGCATTTCCCTGGGCATGTAAGAAGGGGCCATGAGAACTAAGCACTGATACAACAACCCTCCCTGCCTCTCATGATCTGCCTAAATTCACAGAATCAGCATTACTGTCAGATGGCCATCTAGCCTCTGTTTGATAAACTCCAAAGAAGGAAAGCCCACCACCTCCCGAGGGAGCCTGTTCCACTAAGGAACCGCTCCAACTGTTCTTCTCCTTCTTCTTCTTAAATGGTCTGAGGCAGCTTCCCTGAGGAAATGGGGCTAGGGAGGTATGCTTTGGCGTCCTGTGAGAATGTTATGGCAACTTGCCCACAACTGGTAGCATCTTCTCCAGAATCTTTTCTGGAAGACAAGGAACGCATTCGAAAACAAGTGAAGAAGAAGAAGAAGAGATTGGATTTATACCCCACCCTTCACTTGGAGTCTCAGAGCGGCTTACAAACTCCTTTCCCTTCCCCTCCCCACAACAGACACCCTGTGAGGTGGGTGGGGCTGAGAGAGCTCTTGACACAAACTGCTCTTTTTCAAGGACAGCTGTGCCAGAGCTTGTGACTGACCCAAGGTCACATCAGCAGGTGCAAGTGGAGGAGTGGGGAATCAAACCCGGTTCTCCCAGATTAGAGTACGCACACTTAACCACGACACCAAACTGCTTCCCTCTCAGTCTGTGATTTCCCCCTCAGTGTCAGTTTAAGAAGCTCATTCCAAAGGAAGCGAGACACTTGAGCGCCTTCTCCCTGGCGTGGGTTCTCTCGTGTTTCATGAGGTGCGACTTCTGTATGAAGGTCTTCTCGCAGGCCGAGCACTTGTACGGCTTCTCGCCCGTATGGGTCCTTTGGTGGACAGTGAGGTTTGCATTCTGGCTGAAGCTCTTGCCACAGGCCGAGCACTTGTAGGGTTTCTCCCGGGTGTGAATCCTCTCGTGGACAATCAGCTGGCAGGTGCTTCTGAAGTCCTTTCCACAGATGGAGCACTTGTGTGGTTTCTCTCCCGTGTGGATCCTCTCGTGGAAAACCAGGTCCGACCTCTGCCGAAAGCACTTCCCACAATAAGAGCACTGGTGGGGTTTCTTCTTCCTGCTATGGATCTGTTGGTGCCTCTTCAGGTGGTCCTTGCGACTAAGGTTCTTCCCGCACTCGGTGCATTGGTATAGCGCTTCCTGAACATGGGTGATCTCATGTTTAACAAACTCTGAGCCTGGCTTAGGACCCTCCTCAGACACTCCAGGTGAACTTTGCTCGTGTGGCTGTGGACGTCTCTTGAAGGCCTTATCATCTGAAGGAACCAAGTAGGGCTGGTCACCTGATTGTATCTTTGGACCGTATTCAAGCTCAGAAGCATCCGAGCGCATGGGACCCTGGGGGAAATCTTCTCTGGGTCTTTTGGGGAATGGTTCCACCTGCTCTGGGCTCTCCAATAGATGTTTTTGTGCTTCACCCTCACAGACTTGTCCGTGTTCTGCCGGAATGAAGAAGACAACATGTGACATCAATCTCTCTTCAGAGAAATCTGTGACATTTTTTCTTTCAAGGAGCTCAGAGCAGCAAACAGCTCTCTCTTCTCCATTCTATCCTCACAACAACCCTGAAAGGTTAAGCTGACAGTGAATGGCTTGGCCAGCAGGATCATCCATAGGACTGCCACTTACCTGGTGGGGGTGGGAGAACTCCAGCCCTCAGCTCCCATTGCCTGCTGGTCAGGGCTTTTTTTGTAGAAAAAGCCCAGCAGGAACTCATTAGCATAATAGGCCACACCCAACAGCAGAAACTCATTAACATATTAGGCTACAGCCCCAACATCACAGCACATTAGCATATTAGGCCACACCCCATGCCTCCCCTTCGTTTGCCTGCGTGCCCCACAATTGCGGGGAGCCCGAGCAAGCCGGCCCTTGGACAGGCCAGGGGAGGCACAGGGAGGCATTTAAATGTCTCCCCGATCCTTCCAGGGCCCCCCCTGGCCCGCCCGCCTTGGAGTCGCTGGGGGGAGGGTCACTCTCCAGGCCTTCCCTCTGTAGCCACGCACGCAGATGTTTTGGCTGTAGTGGGTGTGGCCAACTTTGAAGCCAGCCGGAACTCCGTTCCTGTGCCTTCCTGCCCAAAAATAGCCCTGCTGCTTCTGCTCAGGTTGCCACAGGAGAAAAAAAGCATTGCTACAGGCACAACAGCATGATGTCACCACCAGGAGAATCTGGAAGTGATGTCATGCCGCTCCAGGAATTGCTGGACACTCTATGGTTTTACCTAGAGAGGTGCAATGTCAATTCCAAGTTTTCCCCAGAAATGGCATAATGCCATCATGCAGTGTGGCGCCCCCTAAATTCCAACTGGAATCTGCTGGCTGGCAACCCTAATCATCCGGTGGGAGTCATGGCAGAGGATGGACCAAATCTGTTCCAACCAAACCTTCTTCTTAATACCCTATTTCTTCCTAACTTGGAGAGGGTCGTCATGTTGGTCTGCAGGAGAACAGCTAGACTGGGGTCCTGTAGCTCCTTAGAGACCAACAAGATTTTTGGAGTATACGTTTTCGAGAGTCAAAGCTCCGTTCATGGGTTACCTTATCTGATGAAGAGAGCTTTGACTCCTGAAAGCTTATACCCAAAAAAAACGTGTTGGTCTCTAATGTATTAATGGACTTGAATCTGGAATTTACATGCAGAATGAACACAAACAAAAAATACCAGAAATGTCAACACAATACCAATATCCTATTGAACTACTGAACAAACTATTGATCTTTAAAATTTTGTATTCCTTTTTACACACACACATATGAGAATAGGTGCCCCAGAACCCCCTTAATGGAGGAGATGAGTAACTTTACAGAGGCCCCAGTCACACAGCAAAGTTGCCGCGAGAGAGGCACGGATGGTGGGCGGATTATCCGGGCGCGATCACACCCCAACATCTGGGAAGTGGAGCGCACCCGTGGCTTACCGGCAACAATGTGAGTTAAAAAACTAGTACCTCCAAGCTACTAGTAAACGTTTGCCACGGGCTGCCTCCAGACGCCCATGGTGTGATCGCGCCGGCACGCGGCATTCCCCTCCGGTCCCTCATTTACCCGCCGGCACTGAGGGAAAGACCGGTGGTGTGCCGCCGGCGCATCTGATCACGTAATCGCGGATCAAACTACGCGGGGGCAATTAGCCACGCCCCCCCCCCGCGGTATCTGGTTGTGTGCCGCCGGCACGTCTGATCACGTAATCGTGGATCAAACTGTGCCGGGGCAATTAGCCACGCCCCCCGCGATATCTGGTGGTGTGCCGCCGGCGCAACTGATCATGTAATCGCGGATCAAACTGCGCCAGGGCAATTAGCCACGCCTCCCCCCGCGATATCTGGCCCGTGTGACCGGGGCCGGTCATTTCTAAATGTCCAGAGATAGAGGCACAAGGAATGGGACTTACCCCACAAGCTGGCATCACCTCCCCTTTTGGCCTCTGTGCACAGCTGTCTCGCCTTGGTTTCAGACAGAGTCTGTCCTGCTTCAGAGAAACTCACCGCTGCCTCCAAATAGGGCATCAGCAACTGAAATGACAAAAAGGTCCCTTTCTGAGAAGGGGGGCATGCAGCTTGAACTGTGCAACAGTGGAATCAGCTGCCTAGGGAGGTTGTGGGGTCGTCCCCCCCCCTCCCACTGGCAGTCTTGAAGCAGCGTCTGGACAAACCCTTGTCAGAGATACTCTAGGCTGATCCTGCACTGAGCAGGGGGTTGGACCAGATGGCCTGTATGGCTCCTTCCAACTCTGTGATTCTATGATTCTATTATTCTTGGTGGGTAAAATGGCCTAGTCCTCACCTGGAAATTGAAACTAAACCTAAGCTGATGCAACAGTATCCAGTCTCCCAGTGGACATCACTGTCGTCCCTTCCTGCCTTCTGGTGTCTTCCAAGCTGACAAAATTTAAATTCGTCCTCAGGACAGGGACCCTTAAAAGACCATGCTGATCAAGGGCTTGCGCGCTCTCTCTCTCTCTCTGTCTCTCTCTCTCTCACACACACACACACACATTATTTATTAATAATGTTAGCCGCCCTGAGCCCATTTTGTTAGCCGCCCTGAGCCTGTTTGCGGGTTGGGCAGGGTATAAATATAATAAATAAATAAATAAATAAATATTATACTCAGGGGTCATTTCCTGCAGGAGCGGACAGGAATGGAGCTCCGGCAGTAAAGAGCCCAAGGGGCGGGTACATGCAACAAGCCCCACCCCCTGCTCCCAGCAGCCCTCAGTCAGAGCAAGAAGCAGCCAGGTAAGTTGCAGAGCTCCCCTCGGCCCAAAACAATCCAGTGGCACCTTTAGGACCAAGTTTTACTCAGGTACAAGCTCTCCCTCCTCTGCAAGGACAGATCTGCACGTTCCACCCCCCCCCCAATAGCTAGCAATCCAAAACAGTCCAGTGGAGCCTGAGCGGTGGGTGTTGCCTTCTGACACACTTCCGGCGATGTCAGGGGGTGTGGCATATGCAAATGAGATATGCAAATGAGTTATGCTAATGAGCTCCTGCACCTCTTTTTCTACAAAATGACCCCTGATTATACTTCATTTATACCCTATCTTTCTCTCCAGTGGGAACCCAAAGTGGCTTACCTCGTCCTCCTGTCCTCCATTCTATCCTCACAACAACCCTTTGAGGTAGGTTAGACCGAGAGTGTGTGATTGGCCCAAGGTCAACCAACAAGCTTACATGACACAAGTCAGGATTCAAACCTGGGTCCCACACATCCTAGTCCTACAGTGTAACTACTACACCATGCTGGCTCTCCTTGCTGGAGCTTCCTCTTATCTCTCTCTGAGCCGTTAACTTCACTGAGTGACCACTAGTATTTTAGAATGCTTAGGAAAAGTGCTGGCTATCCACTTTCCCCTGCTGTACAAAATTTTCTAAAGTTCTATCTTGTCTAAGGCTTACCATTTCCTTGGTAGGGCACTGCCCTTCACCAATCCACGTAGCGACTGAGGCAGGCTGAGGTATTAAATGGCAGTGTTGCATGTGCCATTATGTCACTTTCAAGGAAAACCCAGAAGTGATTGCAGGCAATTCTTGAAATCGCCGGAGTTTCTGGTGATTCCTAGAGCTACCCGTCGTCAGGGGTCATTTCGTAGAAAAAGAGGTGCAGGAGCTCATTAGCATAACTCATTAGCATAACTTATCTGCATATGCCACACACCCTGACATCACCGGAAGTGTGTCAGAAGGCAACACCCACCGCTCAGGCTCCACTGGACTGTTTTGGATTGCTAGCTATGGGGGGGGGGGGGAACGTGCAGATCTGTCCTCGCAGAGGAGGGAGGGCTTGTACCTGAATAAAACTGGGTCTTAAAGGTGCCACTGGACTGTTTTGGAATGGGGGAGGGGAGCTCTACAACTAACCTGGCTGCTTCTTGCTCTCACTGAGGGCTGCTGGGAGCAGGGGGTGGGGCTTGTGGCATGTGCCCGCCCCCTGGGCTCTTTACTGCCGCTGTGCGCTCCTGCAGGAAATGACCCCTGCCCGTCGTAACTTCTGGCCTGGAAACCCTAAATTCTTGTCTTCAAGGAGCCATCATTTAGAACCCGTTCACCAGAACTAAAGTTTTTACAAACCATAAGCAGCATCCCTTTTTAGAACTGTCTGGGTCAAAAAAGGTAGTTTATCTCCAGTCTTACTTTACTGTGGATCACTCACAAACATCACGATGAAACTGTCTCACCTGTTTATTCCTGCTCTTGCTGCTTCAGCAGAAAGTCCTCAGCCAGGGCCACCGCCTGAACACCGGTCTCCGGCCCTCGTTCCCTCACCCAGCTCTGCATTTCCTGGGGTAAGATGGTCAGAAGCTGTTCCAGGACCAGCAGCTCCAAGATCTGCTCCTTGGTGTGTTTCTCTACCCTCAGCCAACCGTGACAAAGTTCCCAGAGCCGGCTGTAAGCCCCTCTCGGCCCCTCGGCCTCCTGGTAGCGGAAACACCTGAAATATTGGCGCATCCTTTCTCTCCTCATGGCATCCCCTCGTAAAAGGGCAGCCTTCACTTTCCCATAATCCTCTCTGTCTCTGGGATCTAGCCTGCTAAAGGCCTGCTCAGCTTCTCCGCTGAGGGCTGGCAGGAGTCGGGTCACCCACTCTTCTCTGGGCCACCGGCAGGCTTCGGCCACTTCTTCGAAGGAAGCCAGAAAGGCCTTGGTGTCATCCCAGGGAGAGGTCTCCTCTGGTGTCAGTGGGGCTCCCCAGCCTGACTGAGGGGACTCCACGGTCTTCAGAAAATCCTGCAACTGGTCTTCCCATTGCTGAAACTGTCTCTCATCCTGTTCACGTTTAATATGTTCCCCCGGTCTCCTCTGCAGGAATTCCTGGATACTCCCAGCCTGGTGGACATGAGATTTTCCTGCTCCTTCGAATTTTCCCTTCAGCCTGGAGCTTGCCAACTCTTGCTCTTCCATTTTCATCCTGGCCACCTTGTGACTGATCCTGTAGCAATAGCCTCTCACCATATCACAGGATCTACGTGGTAAAGAGGAACAACTTAGAAGTCGATCAAGACAGGTAGCCATGTTAGTCTGTAGCAGCAGAAAAGGGAGCTGCGGTGGCTCAAGTGGTTAAGACGCTGAACTGCAGGCTGTGGAAGGTCAGTAGTTCAACAGTTCGAGACCCGAGTGCCGCATGATGGAGTGAGCTCCCATCTCTAGTTCCAGCTCCTGCCAACCTAGCAGTTCGAAAGCAAGACATTGGAAGTAGATAATTAGGGACCACTTCGGTGGGAAGGTAACAGCGTTCCGTGCGCCTTGGTGTTTAGTCATGTCGGCCGCATGACCACGGAAACGTCTTCAGACAGCGCTGGCTCTTCGGCTTTGAAACAGAGATGAGCACCGCAACCCTAGAGTCGGACTCGACTGGCTTTCGAGCAAGGGAACCTTTACCTTTAGCAGCAGAAAAGAGCAAGTAGCATCTTATAAGTGAGAGGGACCTCTCTGAACATTTGGAAGCTTTGGATAAGGATATTCATAAACAATTCTTAGAATTAAAAGATGTCAAACTCCACAAATATCAGAGAGACTTGAAGGATTATGAAGAAGGTAGGGTCTGTGATTGTCTATCACAGAGAAAAACTGGCAATAGCAAGAAATCTGTCTCTTTTGATACCACCTTAAATACCAGTTCGGAGTATGAGAGCAGTGTACATCCAGAGACAACCTCGGGACAGAGAACTAGCCAGAACAACTCCCACCATTCTATTTTGAAAAGAAACAACAATTTTTTAGGACAGGACAGGGAATTAAGGTCAGGAAAGAGGTTCACACCTCAAGAATACAGACCCAGATACAAGAGGAGAGGCCAGACAACCCACAGGTAGTCAGTCTGTCCAAAGTCCAGCTGACAGAGCTAGAACTTTCAATATTAAGTAAAGGCCTGTCCTTTGTTCCTACACCTCCACGTAATACATTTCAACTTATGGTGGAAATACAGAGTATGTTTAGAAAGATTAGACTAGCTGATTTCTTTAAAGATCATACTGAAAACAGGGTTCCAGAGTCCAGCATTTATAGTTTAAAACCCAAGTCTACCTTCAATCCAGCTACTAAAAATCCTAGACTTGTAGCTTTTCAGGAATTGGTATTAGAGGAAATACAGAATTTGGAACAGAAAACGTTATCAGTTTGGCATAATTTGAGTAGGATGGAACATCAAGCCTTAAAACAGTTAGAGCAAAGAAAAGACATTATTATCAAACCAGCTGATAAGGGAGGGGCGATGGTTGTCTGGAGCAGAGAGGACTATATTACTGAAGTCTATAGACAACTGAATAATACAGCTCATTACCAAAAGGCCAAAGAAAATCCATCAAAGATCATTAAGAAAGATATACAGGACATGTTAGAGGAAGGTCTAGCAGAAGGTTACATTGATAAAACTAGACATGACTACCTCCTGAATTCAGAAGAAAGGGTGCCACAATTTTACCTTTTACCAACAATTCAAAGGCACCAGTCCTGTCCCTGGTAGATCTATAGTTTCAGGATGTGGGTCCATTTTAGAACCCTTGGCCCAATATTTGGACCTCTTTCTTAAGCCCTTTGTACATACCACACACTCATATCTAAGAGACACCATGGATTTCCTTAACCACATTAATGATTTGCAGTTACAGACAGAGGAAGTTATTTTTGCCACTCTAGATGTAGTTTCATTATACACTAACATTCCCCAGGATGAGGCTTTAGAAGTTTTATGGGATGTATTAGACCGTAGGACGGGGCAGCCCGTCTATTAAAATACAGAAGGAGCATTTTAGAGGCCTCTATTTCCCCACGGCCCTTCCTCGAGTTTTCTTTGACACTAATGCAAACAACGTAACTTGATCAAATGTACTTTTATTTTTAACAAACAGCAGATAAGCAATTCTATCCCCCATTTTGTACTGTACCAATGCATCCTGACTCCCTTTTTTGCCACACCTCTCCCACCTTCTGACAGGGGGATAAGGACTCTGAGATCTCCATTCCTACTTGTCTCTGATGAAGGGAGCTCTTTGACTCTCGGAAGCTTATACCCTGGAAAAGCTTTGTCGATCTTTCAAAGTTATCCATCTGAAATTATATCCCATGCTAACCAACCAGTTCCCCTAGAAAGAAGAATCATCCAATTATCTATACAGTAAGTAATGAACTAGATCAGGGGTGACAAACATAAGGCCTGCGGGCCAGAATTGGCCCATCCGGGGCTCTTATGCACCCTGCGAGCAACTGGTGCAAGGGAGGGAACAGGAGACTTCGGGGGGAGTGGGGGGAGCCACTAGGATTGAGACTTCAACATGGCAGAACAACCTCGTCTGCAGCAGTCAAGAGCATGGGAGCATCTGCCCAGTGCTGCACCACTAGGTCTCCACTGTGCCCACATGGATTTTCATTTGCACCTCCCTCCCAGCCCATGAAGCCTTGCAGTGAGGGTACACCAACTCAGAGCTTACCAGCTGCTGTCCCTTATACAGTTTATATCTTGGTTAAGACGCTGAACTGCAGGCTGTGGAAGGTCAGTAGTTCAGCAGTTCGAGACCCGGGTGCCGCATGATGGAGTGAGCTCCCGTCTCTAGTTCCAGCTCCTGCCAACCTAGCAGTTCCAAAGCAAGAAATTGCAAGTAAATAAATAGGAACCACTTCGGTGGGAAGGAGACAGCGTTCCGTGCACCTTGGTGTTTAGTCATGCCGGCCACATGACCACGGAAACGTCTTCGGACAGCGCTGGCTCTTCGGCTTTGAAACGGAGATGAGCACCGCAACCCTAGAGTCGGATTCGACTGGCTTTCGAGCAAGGGAGACCTTTACCTTTTTACCTAGCATTACATTTTATGGCACACATAGCCCAGCCTGACATTTATGTCAGATCTGGCCCTCGTAACAAATGAGTTCAACGCCTCTGAACTAGTGCAACAGCTTTGACGTATAGTGTATCTTTGACAGGGATTTTCCTTTTTCACCCTTTACCCTCCTGGGTCAGAGAAGACCAAAGACACATTTAATCCAACATCTTTTCCCTCAAAAGCCCACAGGTCTGATGCCTCCAGGAAACCCATAAACAGGGTATGAAGGCAATATCTCTCCTCCCATGAACAAAACTGGGGGGGGGGGGGGGGGGGGGATAAATCAAAACATTACAATCATTATGGGATCTTAGTCCTGGTAACATTTTAATATCAACAACAACAATAATGTACAGAAAAATGAACTTGTCCATTTCGACCTCGTGTAATGAAACTGACAAACCTTACAATCATCGAGTCACAGAGTTGGAAGGGGCCAACCAGGCCATCTAGTCCAACCCTCTGCTCAATGCAGGACCAGCCTAGAGCATCCCTGACAAGTGTTTGTCCAGCTGCTGCTTAAAGACTGCCAGGAAGGGGGAGCTCACCACCTCCCTAGGCAGCCAATTCCACCGTGGCACAACTCTTACTGTAAAAAAGTTTTTCCTAATATCCAGTTGGTACCTTTCTGCCCTTAATTTAAACCCATTATTGCAAGTCCTATCCTCTGCTGCCAACAGCTCCCTGCCCTCTTCTAAGTGACAGCTCTTTAAATACTTCAAGAGAGCAATCATGAATTTCATGTCCCCCCTCAACCTCCTGTTCTCCAGGCTAAACATTCCCAAGTCCCTCGGCCTTTCCTCACAGGGCTCGGTCTCCAGGCCCCTGATCATCCTCCTCGCTCTCCTCTGCACCCGCTCCATTCTGTCCACATCCTTTTTGAACTGAATCCCCCACCCAGTCTTGAAACTCACAGGGTAACTTGGACCAGTTTCTCAACCTAACCCACCTCACAAGGTTGTTGTGAGAATAAAATGAGGACGCCATCTGTGTGAAGCAAGGAGGATTTTCCAAGCCTTTTTGATTGCTTTCCTTACCATCAGATCCTCTGACAACACCTTAAAATCAACAGGATTGGAATCTAGTAGCACCTTAGCAACCAACAAGATGTCCAGGGTTTTTGCTTTTGAGAGTCAAAACTCCCTTTGTCACTCTTGACAGCTTATATATTGGAAATCTTGTTCGTCTCTGAGGCACCCTTGGATGTGCATCTAGCTGTCCTACAGCAAACCAACAGGGCTACCCACCTCAAATTAAAATCAATAAACACTATTCTCTTTCTGCCCCTCTCACTCAAGCATATGTCATTTACCAAAGATTTAATTTTGTCGCAGCTATGTATAACAGCATGGGGGGAGCCAGTTTGGTGTAGTGGTTAGGAACACGGACTCTAATCTGGGAGAACCGGGCTTGATTCCCCACTCCTCCGCATGAAGCTACTGGGTGACTTTGGGTCAGTCACTGTTCTCTCAGAGCTGTTCTCTCAGGAGCAGTTCTCTCAGAGCTCTCTCAGCTCCACCTACCTCACAGGGTGTCTGTTGTGGGGAGGGGGAGGGGGAGGAGATTGTAAGCTGCTCTGAGACGCCTTTGGGTAGTGAAGGGCGGCAAGGAGTGACACCTCTTGGGGAAGGGGTGAGACAAAGGAAAGGGGAAGGAGGGTGCAGTCACTTTAACGGTTCGGTGCGTCCTCTGGATCGATGGTGGGAAGGTCTACTTGCTTCTTCTGTTCCTAGCTGGGCCACAGTCTTTGTCTGAGGAGGACTTGTGGGAGAAAGGAATGTGCTTTTCTTCTTCCCTCAGTCCTGGTGGGTTTCTCTTTGTCATTATTCAAACAAACAAAACTC
The DNA here is from genome assembly GCF_001447785.1 of Gekko japonicus. Classification (NCBI taxonomy): domain Eukaryota; kingdom Metazoa; phylum Chordata; class Lepidosauria; order Squamata; family Gekkonidae; genus Gekko; species Gekko japonicus. The sequence goes on along the minus strand of NW_015175378.1, from coordinate 403,118 downwards.
GCTTTATAGCTTAACAAGTCCAGCAAAATTGACAAACATCCCTTCAAGGAGGGGGGAAACCACATATATCACACAAATGACACCTCCCCTCCCCGCTTCCCCCCCCATAAGCACTTCACCCCACATCTCCCATCCACTGAATTTTGACTGCAATGTGAGGGGCCGTGGCTCAGTGGCAGAACTTCTGCTTGGCATGCAGGAGGTCCCAGGTTCAATCCCCGGCATCTCCAGTTAAAAGATCTGGCAGTAGGGAATATGAAAGACCTCTGCCTGAGACCCTGGAGAGCTGCTGCCAGTCTGAGTAGGCAACACTGAACTCGCTGGACCGAGGGTCTGATTCAGTATAAGGCAGCTTCATGTATGGGAAGGGGCCGTTGCTCAGTGGAAGAGCACCTGCTTTGCATGCAGGAGGTCCCTGGTTCAATTCCTGGCATCTCCAGTTAAGAGGACGAGGCAGTCGATGATGTGAAAGCCCCTGAAAGCCTCTTTCCTGGAGACCTGGGAGAGCCGCTGCCAGTCTGAGTAGACACGACTGACCTGGATGGACCAAAGCTCTGATTCAGTTTAAGGCAGCTTCGTGTATGGGAAGGGGCCGTTGCTAGAGTAAAGGTAAAGGTTCCCTTGCTTGAAAGCCAGTCGAATCCGACTCTAGGGTTGCGGTGCTCATCTCCGTTTCAACGCCGAAGAGCCAACGCTGTCCGAAGACGTTTCCGTGGTCATGTGGCCGGCATGACTAAACACCAAGGCGCACGGAACGCTGTTCCCTTCCCACCAAAGTGGTACCTATTTATCTACTTGCAATTTCTTGCTTTCGAACTGCTAGGTTGGCAGGAGCTGGAACTAGAGATGGGAGCTCACTCCATCATGCGGCACCCGGGTCTCGAACCTTCCACAGCCTGCAGTTCAGCGTCTTAACCACTTGAGCCACCACAGCTCCTTGTTGGAGAGAACAGTTCAATTCCTGGCATCCCCAGTTAAAAGGAGGAGGCGGTGATGTGAAAGACCCTTTCCTGGAGACCTGGGAGAGCTGCTGCCAGTCTGACTACTGACCTGGATGGACCAAGGATCTGATTCAGTAGTATAAGGCAGCTTTATGTATGTTCACGTGTGAGGGGTGGGATTTGGGACCATCCCAAATCCCTTACTCCCGCTCGCACTTGCAAATCGCTAACCCTTCTCTGAACCCCAAGTCTACTTCCTCGGAAACGTCGCCTTCGGAGACGGTGCAAAGGAATCCGATTCCCCCCCCCCCCCCCCCCCCCCACACCCCCCCCCCCCCAGCCCTGTCTGTTTCCAGACCCTGAATTCCTCCTTCCCTCGTTCTGCATCTTTCTTTCCTGGGGATGCCAAGTTCCCCCAATCTGGGCGCCTCCCCCCTCCCCGTTTTCTTCCCTCCCTCCCTCCCTCCCTCCCTCCGAAGTTCAGAGTTGTCCCTCACCCCAAACCACACTCTTGGAGCCCGTTTTCGGAGGAGGGGACCGGGCAGGGAGGGGCGTGCAGAATTGACAGCCTCCCGGAATAAGGTAGTTACGCACGACGTGGAGATACACATACCTACGGGGGGGGGGGCAGCTTTCCTCGGCAGTTTCTGCGCCAAATGCTATATTGCAGAGTCAATTTCCCCTTCGGCTCTCCTTTCCTTTTCTCCACTTTGTCATATGGCTTGCTGTGGTTTTATATTGCGTTTGTTCTTAATTTATTTTTTTTTGTTTCTTTGCACTTTCTGTGAAGAGCTCTCTCAGCCCCACCTACCTCCCAGGCAGTGTTCCCTCTAAGCTGAGTTAGTGTGAGCTAGCTCACAGTTTTTCAGCCTCCGGCTCACACATTTTTATCTTAGCTCAGGAAGTAGCCAGATCGCTTGTTCACAACTTTAATGTCAGTCGCTAACATAGTAGATTTTTTGCTCACAAAATTCCACAGCTTAGAGGGAACATTGCTCCCAGGGTGTCTGTTGTGGGGAGGGGAAGGGAAAGGAGTTTGTAAGCCGCTCTGAGACTCCTTTGGGTAGTGAAGGGCGGGGTATAAATCCAATCTCTTCTTCTTGTTGTTTGTTTTTAATAGTTTGATCTTTTCTCCTTCGCCAGATGGGGAAGAAGCTGAGTGCGTAGAGTTGCCAACTTCAGCCTGGGAAATTCCTGGAGGGAGGGACTTCAGCAGGGCATAATGCCATAGAGCGCCCCTCCCCCCAAAGGAACGGTTTTCTCCAGGGCAATCGATCTCTGAAGTCTGGATATCAGAACTCCAGACCCCGCCTGGAGGTTGGCAACCAGAACCAGTGGGGAGGCGCTTCCTGTAGGGAACCCAGCCACCCTGCTCACTGATGGAGGTGGGCAGAACCAGCACATGGGGGCTCTTCTACTTGCTTCTTTCTCCCACCTGCAAACACACCTCTTCTGGGCTTTCATGACCCTGCCCCTCCCCCCGCTGAGGCAAGTGATGCTCTGTCTTCTTGGTGCTTGGGGGGGGGGGGGAGCAACAGTGGGAGGGCTTCTAGTGTCCTGGCCCCACCGCTGGACCTCCTGATGGCACCTGGTATTTTTGGCCACTGTGTGACGGAGTGTTGGACTAGATGGGCCATTGGCCTGGTCCAACATTGGCTTCTCTTATGTTCTTTCTGCTGCACACAAGTTGAAAAATCACAGAGTGGCTCTCCTGGCAGGGGGGATGTTGTGTCCGCTGCTGACCGCTACCAGGGGCCAGCGAACACTCCAGAGCTTGACTCTGGAGTAACCATGGGGACTAGGCTCCTGGTCCCTGTACTGGGGGACCAATGGGACCGTGGCGGGAGATTTAAACCCACCAACGGGACCTAGGGGTGTGTCCCCAGGTATGCATATAGCTGGCCAGCCAGCTGTTTCTCTTTGTCTTTGTAGTGTACCAGTGAACCATGCAGAGTACTGCATCTGTCTCTGCGGGTTTTCCATGCGTTTAACCCACTACACTTTAGGGGGGAAAACCTGAGCTTCCACTCTTTGGAGGGTTTTTTTCCACATGCCTCCTGCTCCTCATTTTCACTTTCTCCCAACCCTCTGGGACACTAGAAGCCCTCCCACTGTTGCTCCCCCCCCCCCAAGCACCAAGAAGTGTCCAACTCATTTGTTAGGAGGGCTGGAACCAACATAAATGTACTGCAAATCCTTTTGAATCAGTACTAGGGGCCGTGTTTCCATTCCAGATCTGCCACGATAAGCCAGGCAGATCTTTCTTCATCATGAAAAAAATTGTTTTAGCAGATTTTTAACTGAATTAAGAGAGCACTGAAAGTGTATTCTTCTAAGCATAGGATGCTGCATGCTTAATATACATATATATATATATTGACATATGGTTTCTCTTATGTCCCCCCGAAAACATTTCAAAACTGGAGTAGGAAGAGAAGTACAGTACAAAGCGGAAGTCGGCAACTGGCAGCTCAGGACCGATTCCAGCCCGTTGGAGGAGGATTGTCTCGTTCAGGGGTGTCAAACATGTGGCCTGGGGGCCGGATCAGGCCCCCGGAGGGCTTTTATCAAGCCCACAGTGGAACAGGCTGTCTTCTGCATCTTCTTCCAGTTCTGCTGCTGCTGCTGCGTCATCGTAGGTTTGCAGCTTACAGATACACACCCGAACAGCATGCTGAAGACTGCAACAGCACAGACATTTTGATGCAACAATTCAGAGCAAGAGGTGTCCGTCAGCAGACACTGTTAAATAAACAAAATATTGCAAGAGTGCTAATGTTTTAAGCATGTTTTTATTTTAAGTAACAAAAAAAAACGTTTGTGTTTGTGTCCTTTATAAAGTTTATATCTCCGCTGCCTGGCATTACATTTTATGACGCACATGGCCTGGCCCAACAAGGTCTCATTTAGGTCAGATCTGGCCCTCATAACAAATGAGTTCGACACCCCTGGTCTAGTTCCTCTGCTGCCAGTCCAAGTTTCTTCTCCTCTGCCTGTCTGGGAAAAAAACCACATAGGGAATTGGGAGAACGAAGGAAGACTGACAAGATAGATGTTGATGGTAACTGCCTCCTTTTGAGTTCTCTGGTGGCCTCCTCACCGGTAGAAGACACAGAAAGTGTGGACAGAACAACATTCCCAAGTATCATTTTCTTCTCCTCTGAGCAAGAAAAGACACAGGAGAACTAAGGTCATTGTGAATGCAGTGATATGGTGGGAAAGATCTCACTGGCCTGTCTAGGGCCAGTTCCAGGGGTGTTTTTTTTGGGGGGGGGGCTGAGCAGACAGTGCCCAGGAGTTCCATCCCATCACCACCAGGGTCCCCCTTCCCCATTCCCTCCTTTTCGCCCTCATACCTGTATTCCCACCACATGCCCATGCATCTTTCATCCGCTTGAAAAGACCCGTCTGCACCATCTTCCCCCCTGGCCGGTGTATGTACCTGGGAATGCTGCTGCCATTGCTATCAGGAGTAGCACTTCTATGCACCATCCACATCTTTCCTCAATGACTCTGGGCACCAGTGTTCCCTCTAAGCTGAGTTACAGTATTTTTAGCCTCCGGCTCACACATTTTTGTCTTAGCTCAGGAAGGGATGGCTCCAGAGCAAACTAATTCATGCAGTAGCCAAATTGCTCACTCACCACTTTAATGCCAGTAGCTCAGAAAGTAGAATTTTTGCTCACAAGACTCCACGGCTTAGAGGGAGCTTTGCTGGGCACTTGGGAGAATGGGCACAGGTGGGTTCCAGGGGAGGTGTGTTAATGGGGGTCAGCAGCAGTGGGCCTCCCCAGAAGTCCTGGGACCCGCCCCACCTGAACATATGCTGACGCCAGCCCTAAGTCCATCACGAGGAGCTAGCAGATTCTCCCTAGTTTATCCCGCCACCAGCACTGGCTCTTGAGAGAAAATTACTAGCTGCTCAGAGACTTAAACAAAGGCAAAGAAAACAGTATCATGTAATTTCAGTCGGAAAGTTTGGACACCTATGAAGCTGCCTTATACTGAATCAAACCACTGGTCCATCATGGTCCAATACTGTCTACTCAGACAGGCAGTGGCTCTCCAGGGTCTCAAGCAGAGGTCTTTGACATCACCAATGGCCCAGTCCTTTTAACTAGAGAGGCTGGGGATTGAACCTGGGACCTTCTACACACCAAGCATTTGCTCAACTACTAAGCCACAGCCCTAAGAGATGAAATCAGCACAACTAAAAACCTCCCAATGTTTTCCACACTGCCCCCCCCCCAACCTAGAAAAGTCAGCAAATTGCAAAGAGGTGCAGGTCTGATTCCTGTTATACAGGAAAGGAATGGCCTGAATTGCGTGGCCTGAACTTGCCTGGGCTGTCCCCAAATGCACGTCCCAAATTTGCAAGGGCCGTCCTGAACTTTCAGACCACACACTGACAAGTTCTGGTTTCCTTTTCATGCCTTGAGCTGATAAGAGCTCTTATCCAAAACAGGCCCAAATCCCAAACAGGATTGAGGTTACAGACGAAACATCTTGTTCCTTTTTCTCTTTAATGAACATTCTGAATACATTTTTCCTCCCCCCACAAATAAGTCACTCACGGGCAAATCTCCAAAAATGTTTCAGCTCACGGTGGAGCTTCCCCCGCGTTCGGAAGCTGTGCTATACGGGTTCTCGCTGGAATGGACTCTGCGATGCCTGCTGAGGCTGAACTTCTGCCGGAAGCTTTTCCCACAGTCTGCGCACTCGTACGGTTTCTCTTCCGTGTGAGTCCTCTGGTGGCGGTTGCGGTCTGAGCTGCAGATGAAGGTCTTCCCGCACTCTGAGCATTTATACGGCTTCTCTCCGGTGTGAATCCGCTCATGGGTGGCAAGGCCGGAGCTGTAAAGAAAGCACTTCCCGCACACCAAGCACTTGTGGGGCTTTCCCCTCTTCCGCATTCTCTTGTATTTCATGGAACTCCCGCTGTGGCCGAAGCTCTTCCGACAAGCACCGTAGGCATTGTGTCTCTTGCTGGTATGGATCCTCTGCTGGACTGCCATTCCTCCCAGGTCTATGTAGCCCCCTCCATAAGGAACAGATCCATCCATGATCTCCCCCAGGTGGGTTTCTTGCTGGAACTTGACTCTTGGCAGATCTGCAGGGGCATTTACCTGAACACCACACTGGGGGCCTGCTTCTTCAGTGTTTTCCATCGCTGTTTCGAATAATCCAGCTCTCTCTGGGTTTTCTGGTGCTGATTTCTCTCCCTGATTTACAGTCAACCACCCCTGGCCTGCAGAAGGTATAAGAAAACCAAGCATGGACGGCTTCAAAAAGGAATTAGATAGGCATATGGAGCAGAGGTCCATCAGTGGCTATTAGCTATTATAGGGGCTCTGGGGCAAGTGATGCTCTGTCTTCTTGGTGCTTGGGGGGGCCAACAGTGAGAGGGCTTCTAATGTCCTGGCCCCACTGGTGGACCTCCTGATGGCACCTGGTATTTTTGGCCACTGTGTGACAGAGTGTTGGACTAGATGGGCCTTTGGCCTGATCCAACATTGGTGTCTCTTATGTTCTTATGTTAACCCAAACAGGATTTATGCTCTCCACTGGAGAAAACTTTAAGTTGAAACAAAGGCATTAGGAAGAAGGAGAAGAACCCAGTGGCTACTTTCCCTTTGACCTTGTGGGAAAGTTGACTGGTAAGGACAACCTCTGTCATGGCACCAAACTCTGGAACTCTCATCTGTCCCCTTCTGTTGCCCTCTTCTGCCAGTGGGCGAAGACATTTTTGATTCATTCAGCATTCCTTCAATGACCCCTCCCCTTCCTATGGCAGCCATTTTGTTTTTATGTTTTGTATGTTATTTTATTTCGTATGTATTGTTTTTACGTTTTATCTGTATTTGAACGATGTAGTTATTATTTTATAATAAAATACAATACATTATTATTATGTTATAATAAAATATAATTATTTTAATGATGTGCGTTCGGGAGGAGAGTTGAGTTTAATGGATACAAAATGTGATTTTATCTTGTGTATTTTAAACTGTTAGCCGCCTTGGTGGCCCTTATACGGGCAGAAAAGCGGGAGACAGATTTTGTAAATCAAATAAAATAAAATAATAAAAAAGTAAAATAAAATCGGCCCAGTCAAGTAATTTTGTAATCCCCCACAAGTCTCTGTGAGGAAGGAGGAATATAAAAGCCTACGGAAGAACATGCAGAGACTTTTCCAGGGAGCAAGTACTGTAATTCAAAATAGTCTGGTAAAAAATTATGAATAGTTTAAATAATTCTTAAGTGATTCATCAAATAAATTTTAATTGGCAAATTCATTTCATCGGCATGTATTTGCATATGAATAAGAAACATACCGAAAGAGCATACTGTGTTTGAGATCTGGGTCCTCAGTCTTTATCAGCCTGTGGACTCCTTTGGAATTTTGACAGGGGGTTGTAAATGCCACACCAAAATGGGTGCCACGGGGGCAGTGCCGAACTCAAAATGGGTGCCATAGGAAGCAGAGCCAAACACAATACTTTCCTCCTTGTTTTTGTGAAAGAATCACAGAAGGAGAATAATAAGAAATGAAGGAAACACTGGGGTGGGGAGGGAACAAAAAAAAGCCTGAAGGTGTAATGGAGCCACACACTGACTGAGAAAATAAACCAAGATCGATAGCCATGTTAGTCTGTCTGCAGCAGTGAAAAACAGCAAGAGTCCAGTAGCACCCTAAACACTAACAAAAGATGAGGCAGGGGATGAGCTTTCATGAGTATCTGAAGAAATGAGCTGTGACTCACAAAAGCTCACACCCTGCCACATATTTTGTTAGTCTTTAAGGTGCTCCTGGACTCTTGCTCTTTTATACTCACTGAGGAAAGTCCAGCCACTGTAGAAACCCCTTTTGTTTGAATGAGGACAGTCAATAACAAGCCCTGTCTTACAATTGCTCCACCTACTTTCTAAAAAGCTGAGTAGGTGCTAGTGAACTTTACATGTTTTTCTACATTTTCTGAGCTCCCTCACGGGCCACTGCTGAGGTCAGACCAGGAAGGAGCTTCAGAGCATCCCAGATCACAAGCATAAAAGGGACCCTTCCTTACCCAGAAGGCGGGCAACTCCATCGTCTTCCTCCTTGGCCTCAGCACACAGTTGGGGGTCAAAGCCTGATGGAGGCTTCTCGGCTTCTGAGAAACTCACAGCCACCTCCCCTAACGGCATCAGCACCTGCAACAAGAGTAAAGTCATAAGAACAACAGAAGAGCCCTGCTGGATCAGACCAGTGGTCCATCTGGTCCAGCATCCTGTCTCACTCAACGGTCCTTTTCAGGACACAAAGACAGTGCTAAAGGCCATTTTTGGACAATAGACGTCTTCATGAAATGGTGGAAGAAAAGTTAATCACCACGATCAACTGTTCAAGACAGACAGATGGGCAACAGTCTCACTCCAGAGGGCAGAGCAACTCTTTACGTCTCCTCTTGAGGTAGGCAGAGCCGACATCCCCACATCAGGGCCCCAAATACCACAGTGGAACCGTCTTACCTGTTTCTCCTGCCTCTTGGCCTCTTGCCGCATCTGCAGGAACTCCTCAGCCAAAGCCACGGCTTGGGCACAGCTCTCAGGGCCCTGCTCCTTCACCCAGCTCTGGACCTCTGGGGGCAGGACAGCCAGGAACTGCTCCAGGATCAGCAGCTCCAGGATCTGCTCCTTGGTGTGTCTCTTGACTTTCAGCCACCGGCCGCAAAGCTCCTGAAGCCTGTGGTAAGTCCCTCTCGGCCCCTCGACCTCCTGGTAGCAGAAATGGCGGAAGTGCTGGCGCAGCTTCTCCCGACAAATGGTGTCCCCCTTCAAGATGGCTGCCTTCACCTTCCTGTAATCCTCTCTGTCTCGGATTGGCAGCCTGCTGAAGGCCCACTCGGCCTCGCCGCTCAATGCCGGCAGGAGTCGGGTCGCCCACTCTTCCCTGGGCCACCGGCAGGCTTTGGCTACTTGCTCAAAGGAGGCCAGAAATCCCTTCGCATCCTCCCAGTGGACTGACTCGTCCGGTGACTGTAGAAGCTCCCAGTCTGAATGAGGGGACTCCACCGTCTTCAGGAATCCCTGCCACTGGACCTCCCAGCGCTGAAGGTGACCCTCGTCTGGTTCTTGCTTAACTTCACTTATGGGGATCCTTTGCAAGAATTCTCGGATACTCTCAGCTTGGTTGACATGAGGGGCTTTCTCTCCATTGTGGGATCTCATCCCTGGCTCTGTACCTCGCACCTCCATTTTCATTGTTGGCTAGAAAAGAAGGATGAAACAGGAGATTAGAATTTTCTAAGCAGCGTCAAATGCTTTCCCCCCAGGAGAAAAGCCTCGTACACTGGAACAAGAATGAAAATCAACAGAGGCAAACAGTCCATCTTTGGCCACGTGCATCTGAATGTGTATCCATTCTAAAAAAAATATTTATTAAATCAATGTGCACATAACATTCTTGGTTTAAAATGTTCAACCATCATTAAGAAGCAAAATATAATACGGAACTACTAACACAGAGTGTTGGACTAGGATCTGGAAGACCTGGGTTCCAGTCCCCATTCATGCCATGGGAATTCGCTGGGTGACCATGGGCAAGTCACACTCTTTCAGCCTAACCTACCTCACAGGGTTGTTGTGAGAATAAAATGAGCAGAGAGGAAGGTTATAAGATGCTTTGGTTTTCCATTGGGCAGGAAGGTGAGGTACAAATGAATTTAATAAATAATAAATAGCAGCAACAGCATTAATACAATTACTTTCCTGATGCAAACAGAGTAAAACAGCTGAAAGAAGCAACCAAACATACCCCTTGAAGGAACAGAACTGAATAAAACAACTGTTGAGGCAGAGTGGTATAGTGATTGGGATGTTGGACCAGGCTCTGGGACACCCAGGTTCGAATCCCCACCCTGCCACTTATGGTTCCTGGGTACCCTTGGGGCATTCAAGCTTAACCTATCTCACTGGGCTGTTGTGAGGATAAAACAGAGGAGTGGAGAATGGTATAAGCTGCTTAGGTCCCAAGCAGTGTTCCCTCTAAGCTGAGTTAGTGTGAGTTATCTCATAGTTTTTTAGCTACTGGCTCACACGTTTTTGTCTTAGCTCAGGAAGGAGGGCTCCAGAGCAAACTAATTTATGCAGGAGCCAAATCGCTTGCTCATAACTTTAATGCCAGTAGCTCACAAAGGAGAATTTTTGCTCACAAGACTCCACAGCTTAGAGGGAACATTGGTCCCAAGTGAAGAGAAAGGGGAGATACAGATGAAGTAAAATAAAATAAATAAATACAATTTAAAAATGACCCAGGTGCCAAACAAAAGATAATTATGCCAGAAGAAAAGCCAACCACTTGAGTCAGCTTTCACCCTGTCGACATAGGAATCAGGTTGCCTTTTACTCCCCTGCAGAATTGAGAATTCAGGGGTTTCAGAGGATGTCCCAGACAGGAGGAGGAGGAGGAGGAGGAGGAGGAGGAGGAGGAGGAGGGACTTCCCCCCCCCCCAATCTAGAAGAAGCAGCAAAAAAAAGAGGCTTTGCTAGAAAGGGGGAGGGTACAGTTGCAGAGCTCTTTCCTCCTTCTCCAGATCTCCTCCTCTAGGGAACCCAGCGCCACCCCGCTAACTGACCGGGGGAGGGAAGAGCAAGGCTTCTGTGCTTCCTTTTCTCTCCGCCCTGCAAATACGTCTCACCTCCGCTTGCATGCCCCCCACACCCCTAGCCAGCACCCTCCTCTCTCGTTTCTGCAGCACAGAAGTTGGGGGAAATCAGAGCGGATCCTTCGGTGGGGGGGCGGGAAGCTTCCACTGTTTTGGTTCTCCCCCCCCCCGCCTCCTGCTCACCATTTTTACTTCCTCCGACCCTCTAGGAAGAGGATTTTTATGACTTTAACCCAATAATTGCCAAAAATGTGTCCCTGTAAGGCGGAAGGGGAAGAGTTGATTATAGAAAAGCGGCAAAAGCCGTCTGAATAACCCAGCTTGACCCGGGCTTGGGAGCTAACCAGGGTCAGGCACGGTCAGTACTTGGATGGAAGACAGTCAAAGGTGCATATTGCCAACCTCCAGGTGGGACCTGGGGATCTCTAGGTATTACCCCCCCCCATGCTCCACCCCCCACAAAATCTCTAGGCGTTTCCCAACCCAGAGCTGGCAATTGGCAAACCTACTAGGGTTGCCAAACTCTAGTCTCCTAGAATTATAATGGAACGTAAGCGAAGCCATGTTGGATCAGGCCAATGGCCCATCCAGCCCAACACACACAGAGGGGCTTCTTGATGCCTGGTAGATAACTCACTGAAGATGTTGACTAAGGGCGCCACTGCAATAAAAAAGGCAAATGCTGTGTTGGGGTTTATTAGGATGGGGGCTGAAAACAAATCAGCCAGTAATATAATGCCCCTGTATAAATCTATGGAATGCTGCGTACAGTTCTGGTCATGGCACTTCAAAAAAGATATAGCATTGGAAAAGGTGCAGAAAAGGGCAACTAAAATGATTGAAGGGACAGAATAGCTTCCCTTTTAAGAAAGGTTTAACAAGTGGGAGCTTTTTAGCTTGGAGAAACGAGGACTGAGGGGTGACATGACAGAGGTTTATAAAATTATGCATGAGACAGAGAAGGTAGAAAAATAAGAACTTTTCTTGCTTTCTCACAGTTCAAGAACTTGTGGGCACTTAATGAAATTAATGGGCAGTAGGCTTAGAAGGAAGTGGTGGCAGCTACAAGCATAGACAGCTTCGAGAGGGCATTGGATAAACATATGGGGCAGGGGTCGATCAGTGGCTATTAGCCACAAGGTCCCCCCCC
>NW_015175378.1:377508-391245 GCF_001447785.1 Gekko japonicus | reverse complement strand
CCCCCCCCCCCCCCCAAGATGTGCCAGGCATGAAAAGAATGGGAACATCCTGGACCACACAACTCCTAGGACTTCCTGTCATGTGCTTGCTTTTTTTTTTTTTTTTGCTTTAGAAACTAGGGTTGATGGTAGAAGGCATAACTCATCAAAAATAAAGCTAGGCACATTGATATTGGCTACCAACTTCAGGATGATGAAGACGCCACCCACCCCATCTCTTCTATGTTCATAATAAAAGAAAAGAGCCTTACACAGAGAGGCCACGGCCTCATCATTTTCTGCCATCACTCCCCAGAAGAGTTTTCTTTGGCTTGGATCCAGCAGAGCTATATACCATCATGTGGGGGGGGGTGAGGGCCCTAGGAGGGCAGGAACATCTGTTTAATACCTATTACACAATGCCCAGTGGGGGATGTTTGGGTATGTGGTCTCCCCTCTCTGATTCTTTTTGGAATGGATGTAGCTTGAGCACTTTATTGTCTTTATTGTTGTTATTGTAGTTGGGTTTTTAAATTATATATTGTGGTTTTTAAAACCTATTATTGTATTGATGTTTTTATGAGCAAGTTTCTTGCAATGTAAGCCGCCCTGAGCCCTTCGGGGGAGGGCGGGGTATAAATGTAACAAATAAATAAATAAATAAAGGACACAGGGGGCCTCTGAAAGTAAAATATGGCCCAGTTGATCAGGTTCTCCTGTCCCCAACATTCAAAAAAGAAAGAAACCTATCAGCCAGAATGCAATACAGTAAACTGATGGCAAGGGAAATTGTGTTAGTAATACTAACATTATACTGATCTGACAGATAATACTAAAAGTATTCAACAAACAGAAACTCAGACAATTGCAAAGCACTGGACTTCTCTTGGTTGAGTCCAATTAAATGTGTGTGTGAAGTGTGTGTGTGTGTGAGCCAAATTCTCCCTCCAGCAAGGGGAAACAAAGAGAGACTCTTGGAACTGCATATTCCATAGACTTCAGTCTCCATCTTGAAGAAACAAGTTGTCAATGTTGAGGTGAGAGGTCAGCAGCAGTCAGTATGTTAAGTGGATTCCACACAGTTGTCTCCATTTAGGTTAAGTTTTATTTATTCGTGAACGTTTGTACCTGTAATATATGCATTCTTGGCCAGAGGTCATAATATTAAAGAACTGTATCCTATGGAAGCGTTTTAATGGCTTTATACATTCCACGAAGGTATTCAGGTAACAATTGGTAAGTAATCTGTCTTGCTGTTAGGAAGTTAATTGTTTGTGACACTGTGTGTATGGCGCGAAAGTGGGTCCTCGTTATCTAAGTATTTGCATTTTCTGTAGAGTTCTTAATCTGTAAGTATTGTCTGGATTGTCTCCAAGCTACAATGTACCTTAATAATGAGCAGCTGCAGCTGGTTACCAGTTAGCCGATAGTGGCCAGCTGTGAGCTGTCAAAGTAACTGCTTGACAGCAGACCATCTTGACAGTTCAAGATCTAGACCAGTTAGATCAATTGACTGATCCCTGTGATTGGTCAGTAATTGAGAACAGACAGCTGAGCTAGGATAAAGCCAGGAGTCAGGTAGAAGAACACAGATAAACAGAAGATGTTAGAGAAGGATGGAGAGGAGCCTTCTGCATGAAGAGGTTGCTACTGTTTTCAGTACTTCTGCATCAGTGCTGCTGGGAAGACTGCTAGTCAGTGTTTAGAGGCTAGTGAATTAGGTTCCTTATTTTGTTTTTGTTTTAGTGTACATACCTTTTCCCTACTTGCATGTTTTTATATGTGTTATTCTTTTGTAAATAAATTTCTAATTCTGTTTTTTAATTAACTGGAGTGAGTTACTGGCCCAGAAGCCAGGTTTATAATTAAATCCAGTGCCTAGAATTATCCTACCAAAAAGGGGATTAATTTTTCAATTGGAACACTACCCAAATTTCCTTATATCCCAAGCCAGCTTGACTGAATAAACATTGAGGACACACCCCAATGTTGTGACAGTGTAGTTCATGAATATTTGTTTTCAGCAAATATATTGTGCCTTATGAGGAACTGTTGTGCATTTGAAGAGTTTTTGGCTTTGATAAAATCTTTGCCAAAATGAGGAACAACTGGGCACCCGTTCATGTTGGCCAAATAGCTGAAAATTGAAATCAGAAGTGGAGGGCACATTCTTCTATGAATTCTTCTTGAATTTGGACTTTAATTTGGTTGGCTTTCTGTATAGTGTGTTGTACTGTTACACTGTTCAGTTTTTGGGATATTTACATGGTGACTTAAGAATATAAAACAAGCAATGATATAAATAGAGGTTTGATATTATATTTTTACAAGCTGCTTGCACAGTGGTGGTTGTTTTCCTTACTACAGTGGAGAGTTAGGCAGAGATGATAGGGAGGGAGTATCTCGTCAAGTCCCAAGTCTGCTTCTGCAGATCCCCTCGAATACTAGTCATGCAAGTCCATGGCCTGGGACAATCTCTCTTGCATGGCCGTGAATCTCCTGCCCTCTCACCAGTATCCAGAGCCAGCGGGTGTTCTCCCACCTAGGAGACATTCTCAGCCTCTACCACTCCCGCCAGGGTGGACAAGTTAGTCTTCTGGAAGCTCAAACTCCTCCTGCTGTGCCATCCCTCTCTGGACCTGGTGGAGTAAGACCCAGATGTCCTGATGTCCTCCTGTGTGTCCCCCCTTCATCCATCTCTCTGGGTGATCTGGCATGCGGGTTGTACCCTTGGTGCTTGGGTGGGAGGGTGGCCACCTCTGCTGGATGAGGGTGGACTGGCCCCACATCAAACACAAACATCTACCTCATAAGGAAATACCTGCCTCATGAACCAAAATCTGCCTCATAAAAAAGCTCCTACCTCATAAACCTACATCTGCCTCATAAGGAAACACCTACCTCATGAATCAACATCTACTTCATAGCATAGCACCTACCTCATAGAAGAACACCCACCTCAGCAAATATCTACCTCAACAAACATCTGCCTGTACAAGCAAGCCCCTGTTTGACCCCTTTCCATGGCACTGGTACAATTCAGAATCACTAAGGGGAAAATGGAAAAAAACTGAACCTAAAACCTAGAATTCAGAACCTAAAAAGGTTAGTCGAGAATGGAAGAGGGCCAACTCTAAAAAATCTAATTATGAAACACAAAAATATACATGCATTTATTAAACACAAATTAAAATCACAAATAAGGGCCCATTCATACCTCATATACAAATATAAAAATACAAAGGCTGGTGAAATAGACCTAATGCGTTTCGGCCTTCACAGGCCTTCCTCAGAGGTCTAATGCAAATAGAAATATTGGCTAATATGTAAAAATATATACAATCATACATATACAAAATATGAAATAAAGACCAGAACACAATTGTTCCAAAGTTTAACCACTGGGCAAAAATACAAATGAAACCTCCAGTGCAATCATATGTCCATTGGTACTTCTCTCTGGTCAACTATATATTCTCCTGAGATTGTATAGCCAAATGTTCCCAATGAAATATTCCTTGGCTATACAATGTACGATTGTATATATTTTTACATATTAGCCAATATTTCTATTTGCATTAGACCTCTGAGGAAGGCCTGTGAAGGCCGAAACGCGTTAGGTCAATTTCATCAGCCTTTGTATTTTTATATTTGTATATGAGGTATGAATGGGCCCTTATTTGTGATTTTAATTTGTGTTTAATAAAAACATGTATATTTTTGTATGTTTCATAATTAGATTTTTAGAGTTGGCCCTCTTCCATTCTTGACTAACCTTTTTAGGTTCACAATTCAGAACCACAACAGGTGATTTCTTCTCTACACAATGTATTCCACTAATGGTGAAGAACCAGAAATTTCACTAAATTAAATTAATTGATGGCCAGAAAGGGCCAGGGGCAGCCTGCCCTGGGGGAAGAAGAGAGATGCTGTCCCTGTCCCAAGTGCTGCTGCCGCAGCTCTGAGACAAGTCTTCAGGCAAAAACAGGCCAGGCCAGTTCCACATTCTGGGGCCAAGCCAGCTTTGCTGGATCCAGGTGCGCACTCCTTCCCAGCCCACTTTCACTCACTCACTCACTCCGCCAGGCAGGCATTAGCCAGCCAGCTGCTTTTGCTGATCCACTCCTGACCAGCAGTCCCAGGCTCCCTGCGCAGGTCACCTCAGGAGGAAAGAGGCTGGCCCTGTCCTGGGTGCTGCTGCCATGGCTGTGGGGCAGGCGTCTCCCGCCACTCCCCACCTGACCAGGAGCCCCAGATTCCTCCCCCAGGAGTGGAGGAAGCAGAGCACATTAGGGAGGGAGCATCCCCCCAAGCTCACCCCTAGCCATGATAGAGAGGGGAAGGGTCAGAGAGGTCTCATCCTGTATCACAGCCAACTCCTCCAGGCAGGAGGCCCATTCTCCCATTTCCTCCACTCCCTGCTGCAACCCGTGTTCAAGGGCTGCTTCAGGCAGGGGCCCTTCCTGTGGACCTTTTTGGCATAGTTTCCATCCACCACCTTGTTCTTCCAGAGGGAAACCTTGAGGAGGCTGGGGTCTGAAGGTGTCAGGAGTGGGTACTGACTCTATATCTGGTTGGGGATCTTGTCTCCTAGGTCTTTCTGGGTTTATAGTTCCTTCAGGATGCAAGCATTCCCAGCCCACCCTGACTGACTGGTTTCCTACTCAGCTTCCAGCCTGTGTCAGACACCCAATTCCCTCCCCCCTTTCTCCTGGCAGCTCCCAGTTCCTGCCTCCCTTTATTGACAACTGAGGAGACCCTTTCTCCCAAGGGGACCTCTACAGCAGACACGGTTGCCAGCTGACAGTGACATTCAAGCTGGACAGTTCAGGGTGAGGACAAGCAATTGGAAGTCACTTGGACATCCAGCATCACTTCTGATGTGAAACAGAAACTGCTGACATTGCATCAGGGCAATGTTGTACAGCACACCCCAAACCTGTCAAACAGCTCCTAGGAACGAGGATTTAAGGCCAGAAGAGCCCTTGCTATATTCCATCAAACTCTTTTAGCTGTAAACATCTACCTCCACAAAGATTTGCCTGTACAAGCAAGCCCCTGTTTGAGCACCCCTTTCCATTGCACCGGTACAATTCAGAATCACAACAGGTGATCTCTTTTCTGTACAATGTGTTCCACTAATGGTGAAGAACCAGAAATTTCATCTAGGTGTGGGCTGCAACCAGAGGATCTTTGTGTTTGGGCCTCAGGGAGCCTGGGAGCATTGTTGGCATGCTTCTTCCCTTGTGGCATCTGTCTTGGGTCTGCTTTTCCATCTCTCCTTCTAACACTGGCTGTGTGTTTCAGCTGCGGGGGGGGGGTGGTGCTGTGAGGGTTGTGTTCACAGTCTGGGGTTGGGGTGTTCGGGTGGACTTGCCCCCCCCCCACATCTACATACATTTCTGGACTTGGAAGCTTCCAGGACTACATATGCTGTTGCATGCTGGTTTGGGTTTGGGTCTCAGGGGACATTGCACTGGTTCTGCTGGGCTGTTTCGTTCTATTGCAGAGATTTGCAGGGACTTTGATTCTGTTTCTTTTCTGCTGGGTTTCTATCGGCGTAGCTTTTTGTTGTTGTTTCCCCCCCTCTATTGGAAAATGGACAATTGGGGCACCTACTTGGGAGGCGGTAACGCAGACCCTGTAAATCCAATCTGCGCATAACTTGGACCACAGCAAGGTTGATGCCTCTAGATTGCAGAGTCCATTCTACACACTCATGAACCTGCACTTGCCATTTCCTCAGAAATCACTTTCTTGGGGGGCACCTTCTTTGGGGGGCTGTAACTCAGACCCTGTAAATCCAATCCTTACCTAGTTTGGAGGGCAGGTAGAGGAGACGCATCCAGAACCCCCCTGTGCATCTAGTGCCTCTAGCTTCCACAGGGTCAATTTTATACACTCCTGAACCTGTGTTTGCCATTTCCCCAGAAAACACTTTCATGGGGGCACCTTCTTTGGGGGACCGTAACTCAGACCCCGTAAATCCAATCCTCACTGAACTCGAAGGGCAGGTGGCAGAGTAAGCTGAAGTTCCCCTCTGAGTGTGGGTTCTCTAGCACACTGGGGGGGGGGGGTTTCCATTGTATAATGAACTTAAGAAACCAAAATGGTTCATTCAACGCTTTTTACTTTTGTTATGGTCTGTGGTTCAGTTCATGGTTACGCCACAAACCAAACCGCATCTTCCCAGTTCATGCCCATCCCTAGTGCCAGTTCTCACTTCTGCCTGTGGCCGCTGTGCAGAAGGGAAACAGGTCCTCCTTTGGCTGCTTCTGGGCTTTCCCCCCTCCCTGAACAGTTTAATGGATGAAGGAAAAAGAGGATTTGGGTGTGCTGAGGGAACACTTCCTGTCAGCCAACTGTAAACAGAACGTCCCTGAGAAGGGTAAACTTACTGGGGTATTTGGTTAATAGAACAGAGTTTTGCCCTGTCATGGAAGCCTGATACTGAGCGCAGTAAATAAATCTCATGGGAAATCTATTGCAGAAAGAGGTAAACTTACATTTATTTGGGTAGATCCAGTTCAAATTCAGGTTGCACTCCAAAGAAGAGGGAGAAGCCTAATTTAAAGAGTGGTGGCTCAAGGGGTTAAGACGCTGAACTGCAGGCTGTGGAAGGTCAGTAGTTCAGCAGTTCGAGACCCAAGTGTGCCGCATGACGGAGTGAGCTCCCGTCTCTAGTTCCAGCTCCTGCCAACCTAGCAGTTCGAAAGCAAGACATTGCATGTAGATAAATAGGGACCACTTCGGTGGGAAGGTCGCAGCGTTCCGTGCGCCTTGGTGTTTAGTCATCCCGGCCACATGACCACGGAAACGTCTTCGGACAGCGCTGGCTCTTCGGCTTGGAAATGGAGAGGAGCACCACAACCCTAGAGTCGGATTCGACTGGCTTTCGAGCAAGGGAACCTTTACCTTTACCTTCCCTATCACAAATGGCCAGCTTATCTGGCATCATGCGTGTGGGTGTATGAAGGCATTCTGTCTACAGGCGAGACCTGTGGAGACATCTGTCCCCATGGAAGGCCGTGTAAAAATGGAGTCAGAGGACAAAGGGAAAAAGACGGGAAGGGTCAAGAGAGTTCCCATCCTTTATCACAGCCAACTCCTGTCGTGAACAGTCCTGCTCCAGGCGGGAGGCCCATTCTCCCATGCCCTCCACTCCCTGCTACCACCCGTGTTTAAGGGCCGCTTGGGTAAGTGGGCCTTCCTTTTAGGCAGAGTCTCCAGCCGCTGCCTCGTTCTTGCAGAAGGAAGCCTTCTGCGCTGGGCTCTGAAGGTCTCAGGCAGGCCTGTAGCCAGGATTTTGTGGCTTGTGGGGCAGATTTTTTTGGTGGGGCCCGAATTTTACAATTAAAAACAACAACTAGCTTCCTGCACCCCACCACTCCTTGGCTGTGATTTCTCTCCCTGGTGGGCAAGTTGGTGGTGATTCTTTTTTTAAAAAAAGTGATTCTTGACTCTGTTCGGCGTGGTTGGCTGCAGTGTTGCCAGGGAGCATGCACCTTTTAAAAAACAGGGGGAAATGATTTAAAAACATTTTTGGAAGGAAATCTTGTAGTGGTTAAGTGTGCGGACTCTGATCTGGGAGAACCGGGTTTGATTCCCCACTCCTCCCCTTGCACCCGCTGATGTGACCTTGGGTCAGTCACAAGCTCTGGCACAGCTGTCCTTGAAAAAGAGCAGTTTGTGTCAGAGTTCTCCCAGCCCCACCCACCTCACAGGGTGTCTGTTGTGGGGAGGGGAAGGGAAAGGAGTTTGTAAGCCGCTCTGAGACTCCAAGTGAAGGGTGGGGTATAAATCCAATCTCTTCTTCTTCCTCTTCTTAAGGAAGGTGGCAGAACCCCGAATAGCCCCTCTGTCGCTATGGTCCAGGTCTCAGGAGGGGGTACTGACTCTATATCTGGGCAGGGATCCTGCCTCCCAGGTCTTTGTGGGTTTATAGTTCCTTCAGGATGCAAGAATCCCCAGCCTACCCTGAATGGCTGGTTTCCTACTCAGCTAGGGTTACCAGATCCCAACAAGGTTTTCCCCACTTTTGGGGGCTTCAAACCACCACTGGCCAGCTGGCTGGTGGGGGAAATCCCACCCCCCAACAGGGACATCATCGCACCATGTCTAATTCAGATCATGTATCTACAAAGCTTAAAAGCGTTTTGCTCCCAAACCAGTGTTGTGCATGAGGTCGCCAATGTCAGACCCAGCTGATGTCATTGCATCGGAGATCATGTGTGACATCCCACCCACCCTCGGAATTCCCCCCAAATCCCTCCACCACGACGGTGAGAAGGCCTGGCGACCTCTGCTTCCAGCCTGTGTCAGACACCCAATTCACCCTTCTCAGCCCTTTTATCCCCCATCTCCTGGCAACTCCCAATTCCTGCCTCCCTTTATTGACTCCTGAGAAGACCCTTTCTCCCAAGGGGACCTCTACAGCAGATACCGTTGCCAGCTGATAGTAGCATTCAGACTGGACAATTCAGGGTAGGTGCGAGCAAATTGGAGTCACTTTGACATTCAACATTGGTCCTGGTGTGAAACAAACGGATAGTAAATAAACTGATGACATTGTGTCAGGGTGATGTCCCACCAATATACTCCAAGCCTGTCAAACAGCACCGGGAATAAGGATTCAAGGCCAGAAGATCCCCTGTTATATTCTCTCTAACTCCTTTAGTTGTTACAGCCCAATGAAAGAGCTTTCTTCTTACAAAGGGATATTGTAGCCCTAAAAGATACAGAAGATAGATGGCACTGGCCATTTGTCTTCCAGGGGCAGGACAGACATTTGGGATCCTAAGAATGTAAGAGCCCTGCTGGATTAGACCAGTGGCCCATCTAGGCCAGCAAACCATTGCACACAGTGGCCAGACATTTACTCAGGAGGGCCAACAACAAAGCAAACTGAGGTTGCCTCCTGGCACTGATATCCAGAGGCTGACTGCCTCTGAATGTGGAGATTCCCTTTAGTGAACATAGCTAGTAGAACTATTGATAAGACCATCCCCCATGAAATTTAATCTCCATTATGACACCATTGCAGAGGATTCTAACTTCCCCCTGGAAAATTAGAGCATTCCTCTTTTCCTAAGAATCCCACTGCCTCAGTGAATGATCCAGAAAAAGATTTTAGGGAATACAGAGCAAAATATGTAGGTTTTGCTCCACAGGGGGTGCTTCACTTTTGGCTATGCTCCTGCAGAGTGCAGGCGGTTGGACTAGATGACCTGCAAGGTCCCTTCCAACTCTAACATTCTATGATTCAAATATTAAGTTGATGTGAGGCAAAGGGAAGGGGGGGGGGTTGGACAGAAAGGAGGGAAATGGCCACCGAGAAGCATCTTGTTCAGTGCAGCTACCATCATATAGGTCAGAGCTACTGTGAAGGCTGGCCCTGCCTAGGTGCAGAAATGTCATGTCTATAACTCCCAAGAAACACACATGATAAAGCAGAAGGAGGTTTTATTGAAGACATTCAAGAAAAGGAACAAAAGGAACAAAACAAAGCATACCGTTTAGTGGCAAACAAATTATCGCTTACTGGAGGCCTAACAGAGTACACTTGGTGCTTGAAACAAAGAGTCCTACAGCATAATACAAGTACTTAAATGACAGCAAGGAGGAATGGGGAGAAAGGGTAATGGAAAAGGAAAAAACTGCAGGTCCTAATCTGATCTCCTCAACAAAGCACTGGGCAGTATTCATGGAACCTTCTAGGGTGAGAATGAGTTTCGCCTACCAAAGCAGATTGGCGGCTGAACTATGTGAGTATCTGCTAAGGTTTGTGCATGGGGGACGACAACGACTAGACATGCAGAAAGTCAGAGAACAGACAGTGTGTCTGTAACCTGCATAACTGAGAGCCAGTGCAGTGTAGTGGTTAGGAGTGTCAGACAGGCCCACAGCCAGTATTTTGTGGCTTGTGGGGCAGATTTTTTTGGTGGGGCCCGAATTTTACAATTAAAAACAACAACTAGCTTCCTGCACCCCACCACTCCTTGGCTGTGATTTCTCTCCCTGGTGGGCAAGTTGGTGGTGATTCTTTTTTTAAAAAAAGTGATTCTTGACTCTGTTCGGCGTGGTTGGCTGCAGTGTTGCCAGGGAGCATGCACCTTTTAAAAAACAGGGGGAAATGATTTAAAAACATTTTTGGAAGGAAATCTTGTAGTGGTTAAGTGTGCGGACTCTGATCTGGGAGAACCGGGTTTGATTCCCCACTCCTCCCCTTGCACCCGCTGATGTGATACCAGATCCCAACAAGGTTTTCCCCACTTTTGGGGGCTTCAAACCACCACTGGCCAGCTGGCTGGTGGGGGAAATCCCACCCCCCAACAGGGACATCATCGCACCATGTCTAATTCAGATCATGTATCTACAAAGCTTAAAAGCGTTTTGCTCCCAAACCAGTGTTGTGCATGAGGTCGCCAATGTCAGACCCAGCTGATGTCATTGCATCGGAGATCATGTGTGACATCCCACCCACCCTCGGAATTCCCCCCAAATCCCTCCACCACGACGGTGAGAAGGCCTGGCGACCTCTGCTTCCAGCCTGTGTCAGACACCCAATTCACCCTTCTCAGCCCTTTTATCCCCCATCTCCTGGCAACTCCCAATTCCTGCCTCCCTTTATTGACTCCTGAGAAGACCCTTTCTCCCAAGGGGACCTCTACAGCAGATACCGTTGCCAGCTGATAGTAGCATTCAGACTGGACAATTCAGGGTAGGTGCGAGCAAATTGGAGTCACTTTGACATTCAACATTGGTCCTGGTGTGAAACAAACGGATAGTAAATAAACTGATGACATTGTGTCAGGGTGATGTCCCACCAATATACTCCAAGCCTGTCAAACAGCACCGGGAATAAGGATTCAAGGCCAGAAGATCCCCTGTTATATTCTCTCTAACTCCTTTAGTTGTTACAGCCCAATGAAAGAGCTTTCTTCTTACAAAGGGATATTGTAGCCCTAAAAGATACAGAAGATAGATGGCACTGGCCATTTGTCTTCCAGGGGCAGGACAGACATTTGGGATCCTAAGAATGTAAGAGCCCTGCTGGATTAGACCAGTGGCCCATCTAGGCCAGCAAACCATTGCACACAGTGGCCAGACATTTACTCAGGAGGGCCAACAACAAAGCAAACTGAGGTTGCCTCCTGGCACTGATATCCAGAGGCTGACTGCCTCTGAATGTGGAGATTCCCTTTAGTGAACATAGCTAGTAGAACTATTGATAAGACCATCCCCCATGAAATTTAATCTCCATTATGACACCATTGCAGAGGATTCTAACTTCCCCCTGGAAAATTAGAGCATTCCTCTTTTCCTAAGAATCCCACTGCCTCAGTGAATGATCCAGAAAAAGATTTTAGGGAATACAGAGCAAAATATGTAGGTTTTGCTCCACAGGGGGTGCTTCACTTTTGGCTATGCTCCTGCAGAGTGCAGGCGGTTGGACTAGATGACCTGCAAGGTCCCTTCCAACTCTAACATTCTATGATTCAAATATTAAGTTGATGTGAGGCAAAGGGAAGGGGGGGGGTTGGACAGAAAGGAGGGAAATGGCCACCGAGAAGCATCTTGTTCAGTGCAGCTACCATCATATAGGTCAGAGCTACTGTGAAGGCTGGCCCTGCCTAGGTGCAGAAATGTCATGTCTATAACTCCCAAGAAACACACATGATAAAGCAGAAGGAGGTTTTATTGAAGACATTCAAGAAAAGGAACAAAAGGAACAAAACAAAGCATACCGTTTAGTGGCAAACAAATTATCGCTTACTGGAGGCCTAACAGAGTACACTTGGTGCTTGAAACAAAGAGTCCTACAGCATAATACAAGTACTTAAATGACAGCAAGGAGGAATGGGGAGAAAGGGTAATGGAAAAGGAAAAAACTGCAGGTCCTAATCTGATCTCCTCAACAAAGCACTGGGCAGTATTCATGGAACCTTCTAGGGTGAGAATGAGTTTCGCCTACCAAAGCAGATTGGCGGCTGAACTATGTGAGTATCTGCTAAGGTTTGTGCATGGGGGACGACAACGACTAGACATGCAGAAAGTCAGAGAACAGTGAGGCTGGGTATGGCTTCTCCCGCGAGTGAATCTTTTGATGTCTACTTAGTTGGGAACTCCAAGCGAAGCACTTTCCACACTCCGGGCATTTATATGGCTTCTCCCTTGTGTGAACCCTTTTATGCTTAGTTAGATCACCATTTGAAGAGAAGCACTTTCCACACTCCAAACATTCATAGGGCTTCTCCCCTGTGTGAATCTTTTGATGTTTAGTTAGGTCACCATTCCGAGAGAAGCACTTTCCACACTCCAGGCATTGATAGGGCTTCTCCCCTGTGTGAACCTTCTGATGTGTTCTTAGATTGCCAGTCCGAGAGAAGCACTTTCCACACTCCAAGCATTTATATGACTTCACCGTTGTGTGAACCTTTTTGTGAGTTGTTAGATGTCTATTATGAGAGAAGCACTTTCCACACTCCGAGCATACAAATGGCTTCTGCCCTGTGTGAACTTTCTGATGTCTGGTTAGGGTGCTATTCCGCGAGAAGCACTTTCCACACTCCAAGCATTCAAATGGCTTCTCCCCTGTGTGAACCTTTTGGTGATTGATTAGATGGCTCTTATGAGAGAAGCACTTTCCACATTCCAAGCATTCAAATGGCTTCTCCCCTGTGTGAACCTTGTGGTGACTGGTCAGTTGGCCCTTATGAGAGAAGCACTTTCCACACACTGCGCATTCAAATTCCTTCTCCCCTGTGTGAACCTTTTGATGTCTGGTTAGTGCGCTATTCCAAGAGAAGCACTTTCCACACTCCAAGCATTTAAACGGCTTCTCCCCTGTGTGAACCTTTTGATGTGCAGTTAGTTCACCATTCTGCACGAAGCACTTTCCACACTCCACGCATTTATATCGCTTCTTCCGTGTGTGAACCCTTTGATGTATGGAAAGGTTGCCCTTTCGAGAGAAGCACTTTCCACACTGCAAGCATGTATATGGCTTCTCTCCTGTGTGAACTCTTTTATGTTTAGTGAGTTCACCATTCAAAGAGAAGCACTTATCACACTCCAAGCATTTATATGGTTTCTCCCCTGTGTGTATCCTCTGATGTGTAGTTAGGCTGCTTTTCTGAGAGAAATACTTTCCACAATCCAAGCATTTATATGGCTTCTCCCCGGTGTGAATCTTTTGATGTCTCAGTAGGCTGCTATTCACAGAGAAGCACTCTCCACACTCGAAGCATATGTATGGCCTCTCCCCTGTGTGAATCCTTCGGTGCAGAGTTAGTGCACTACTCCAGTGGAAGCGTTTCCCACATTCCAAGCATTTATACCTCTTCCAGAATGTCGTAAAATTCTCAAATGTTTTGACACTCAATTTGCAGCTTAAGTCTTTCTGATTCATGGCACCATTATGCCACCTGCTTCTCTTCCCTGTCTCCTCCTGGGCTGGGACCTCAGGCACATTTCTTCTCTGACAGGCAAAGAAGTCTTTCCTGCGCTTCTCTTTTGCTTCCCATTTCCTCCTGCACTGCCTCTTTAGGATCACTCGATCTTTTCCGATCTTGCTGCCACCTGCAGATCATTGTCTCCTTCTACCATTGTCCCTCCTGATTCGTGCTCACTCGCCATCTCCCTCACCTCTCCAGCTGCAAAACAGAAAACCCAAACCAAATAAGAATGAAACGCTACAAATATTAGTTAAGAAGAGCGGCCCGGCCCGAACCCCCCCCCCCGCGGGATCCGATCCAT
>NW_015175378.1:350524-377493 GCF_001447785.1 Gekko japonicus | reverse complement strand
TGTGCACAGCCAGACCAGCCGGAGCTACCCGATTTGGGCCCCGGGTGGGCTCCAGGCCCGGCGCGCCCATGCCCAAAGATGGCGCCTCGCCCCCCGGGGCCCGACTGCGCCAACCCCGATGCTGGGAACAGGGCCGGCTACCCGGGGAACCAGAGGAGAGGCCCGGGCTGCGGAACGCCCGCGGGAACGCGCCGGGCCCCGTCTCCGAGGCGGCGGCCGCCAGAGAGAGAGAGGAGGCGGAGGCGGACAAAAGGGCTTACCCGATCCGGCCAGGAGGCTCTCCGCGGGTAAGGGGGAGGCAGATGACGGCTGTCCGGCTCCCTCCATCGCCGATCGTACGACCGAGGGGGCGGGTCCGAGGCGCAGAGGAAGGCCTTCGCCCTAGCCAATAGGGAGCCGGGGAAAGACGAGGGACGGGTGGAAGGGCGAATAGGGAACAAGGAGAAGGGCGGAGGAGGCAGGATGGGGGGAATAAAAATGGGGGGGGGGGGCCGCTGAGGCCGAGGAGCTCCAGTAGCTGGAGATGGCCGGAAGCTAGGGAGGTAGCCGAGGTGGCCTGTAGGTGGTCAGCCGTGTGGGTCTGGAGCAGTAGGACACGTTTAGAACCCGGGGGCACCTTTAAGACCGACAAGGGTTTATGCAAGGTATGGGCTTTTTGTGTGCACGCACAGGAAAGCGCATGCCTTGTATAAAGCTTTGTTGGTCTTAAAGGTGCCCTCGGGTTCTGAATTGGAAGTGGAGAGGAGCCGGGATAGCTCGGGAGTGCCGTTGGTGGTGGTGACTTAACCCTACGGCTCCCTTTCTCAGGCACCCCATTCTGCCCAGGACGCCAGAGGGTGGGAATCCGCACGGGGTCAGCGCCCAGCCTGACCAAGAGGTAAAAGGAGTAGTGAAAGCCATTTTCGATTATGAGAACGTTAAGAAACACTTAAGTCCAGAAATTGGAGACGTGGACAGACAAAATAGACCCTTCTACAAAGTTGGAAAAGGTTTGCAGAAAAATCTGAAAATAAATACATTGGAGGGCTAGATAAAGGTCTCCCTTGCCGAAAGCCAGTCGAGTCCAACTCTAGAGTTGCGGTGCTCATCTCCGTTTTCAAGCCGAAGAGCCAGCACTGTCCGAAGACGTTTCCGTGTTCATGTGGCCGGCTGACTAAACACCAAGGCGCATGGAACGCTGTTACCTTCCCACTGAAGTGGTCCCTATTTATCTACTTGCAATTTCTTGCTTTCGAACTGCTAGGTTGGCAGGAGCTGGAACTAGAGATGGGAGCTCACTCCGTCATGCGGCACACTCGGGTCTCGAACTGCTGAGCTACCAACCTTCCACAGCCTGCAGGTCAGCATCTCAACCACTTGAGCCGCCGCAGCTCCATTGGAGGGCTACAACACACCAAAATAATGGAAGCAGTTCCTGTAACATAATGACACAAATTCCTTCAGTGGTCGTTGCAAGGCCACCACACAGAACTGTCAGCCTTCAAACCTTAGTTTCTGTCAGTTGGGGCAGGCAACAGTGCCCTTTAGAGGGTTGCTCTGCCCTCTGAGGGAAGCTTCCCCTCGGCCAGGCCCAGTGCCAGTCAGCACTGGCGCCAGGCCACTTGATAACATACCACTTGCATGACCCACCCAGGACAGGCTGCTTGCTGCTGTTCAACACAGACACACTGCAAACTCCACTGTGGTCTAGTGGTTAGAGTTTCAGACTATACCCTGAGAAACTTAGATTCATATCCCCACTATACTCTGGTAGCAAACTGGATGACTTTGTGCCAAAATCACACACTAACCTCCCTCACAGGATTATTGTGAGAATGGAGGAGCGCCCTGTGCCACACAGTGGCCAAAACGCAGGTGCCATTAGGAAGTCCACCGGTGGGGCCAGAACTCCAAATGCCCTCCCACTGTTGCCCCCCAAGCACCAACAATACAGAGCATCACTGCCCCAGACATAGTTTTCTGTATATAAAAAGGTAAAGGTTCCCTTGCTCGAAAGCCAGTCGAGTCCGACTCTAGGGTTGCGGTGCTCATCTCCGTTTCAAAGCCGAAGATCCAGCGCTGTCCGAAGACATTTCCGTGGTCATGTGGCCGGCATGACTAAACACCAAGGCACATGGAACGCTGTTACCTTCCCACCGAAGCGGTACCTATTTATCTACTTGCAATTTCTTGCTTTCAAACTGCTAGGTTGGCAGGAGCTGGAACTTTTTATATATACTTTGTGGCTAATGGCTACTGATGAACCTCTGCTCCATATGTTTATCTGATCCCCTTTTGAAGCTATGTTTGTACCCACCACCCCTTCCTGCAGCAGTGAATTCCACATGTTAATGACTCTTTGGGTAAAGAAGCATCCTTGAATGAAGAACCCCTTCTGGGTTGCCAGGAAAGAGAGGTAATAGCAAGGGACAGGGGTCATGGTGGAAAATGAGGTGCCCCCAGAAGCTATGCCAAACATGAAAGGAATTGGAACATGGCGGACAATGCAACCCCTAGACTCCCCCCGCCATGTGACTTTTTTGCATTGGAAACTACAGTTCAAGGTGGAAGGCACAAGTAATCAACAATAGAGCTAGGTAGTTCAATACAGGCCACCCACATCAGTATGATGGTGGGACTTGCATTGCCCAAACTGAACTATCCTGGCACAAATTATTTCTATGAAATCCCTCTGCTATTTGTAATAGAAGCAAAGGTTACTCACAAGAAACCAAGGAAGTCCTGAAGCACAGACAGGAAGGGTGGAATATATCTCTTCTCAACAAAACAAATGGGATTTAGCAACTTCCCTCGGATATCAGATTTTTTTTTTTTTTTTTTTGTGATTAGTGTCTGTCTAGGATCTAAGAGACAAAGCATTACATTCTCAGAACTGTTCCATGGACCTTTCCAGGGTAACCTGGGGTGTCTCACACTGTCTCAGCCAGACCTTACCTATAGGGCCATTCTGCAGATAAAATGGAAGGGAGGAGAATAATGTCAGCTTCTTTATGTCCAAACAGAGGAAAGATGGTGGGATGGAAAATATAAAATAGAGTCGGAAGGAACCTCCAGGGTCATCTAGTCCAACACCCTGCACAATGAAGGAAATTCACAAATACTTCACCCCACACATACCCAGTAACCCGTTCCATGCCCAGAAGATGATAAGAAGCCTCCAGGATCTCCGGCCAAACTGGCCTGGAGAAAAATTGCTTCCTGAGAACAAAGTGGCAATCAGCATTTCCCTGGGCCTGTAAGAAAGGGCCACAAGAACTAAGCACTGATGCAACCCTTCCTGACCTCCTTCTCATGAGCTGCCTAAGTCACAGAATCAGCATTGCTGTCAAATGGCCATCTAGCCTTTATTTAAAAACTTCCAAAGAAAGAGAGCCCACCACCTCCTGAGGAAGCCTGTTCCACTGAGGAACCACTCTGTCAGGAAGCTGTTCCTAATATTTAGCTGAAAACTCTTTTGATTTACCGTATTTTCCTGCGTATAAGACTACTTTTTAACCCAGGGAAATCTTCTCAGAAGTGGGGGGTCGTCTTATACGCCGGTACGCCAGAAGCATTAGCACAGCTCTATATTTTAACTGGAAAACTCTATATTTTAACTGGAAAAGTTGGGGGTCGTCTTATACGCCCAGTCGTCTTATACGCCGGAAAATACGGTAATTTCAACCCATTGGTTCTAGTCTGATCTTATGGGGCAACAGAAAACAACTCTGTACCATCCTCTAGATGACAACCCTTCAAGTACTTGAAGATGACTGTCATATCACAGTCATCTCCTGTCCAGGCTAAACATACCCAACTCCTTCAACCTTTCCTCATAGGACTTGGTCTCCAGACCCTTCACCATCTTCATCGCCCTCCTCTGGACATGTTCCAACTTGTCTGTATTTTTGAATTGTGGTGCCCAAAACTGAACACAATACCCTCTAGGTGAAGTCTAATTAGAGCAGAGTAAAGTGATACCATCACTTCGTATGATCTGGACACTGTACTTTTCTGGATACTGCCCAAAATGGCATTTGCCCTTTTAGCTACGGCATCACATTGCTGATTCATGTTCAGTGTACAGTCTACTAAGACCCCTAGATCCTTTTCGCACATACTACTCTCAAGACATGTCTCCCCTATCGTATAATTATGCATTTGATTTTTCCTACCTAAATGCAGTACTTTTCATCTATCCCTATTGGTATTCATTTTATTTTAATCCAGTTTTCCTGCCAGTATGGATCATCCTGTATCCTGATTTTGCCTTCCACCGTATTTGCTACCCCTCCCAATTTAGTGTCACCTACAAATTTAATAAGCATTCCCTCTATTCCTTCATCCAAATCATTGATAAAGATGTTGAACAAAACAGGTCCCAGGACAGATCCTTGAGGCACTCCACTTGTCACTCCTTTCCAAGAGGACAAGGAACCATTAACAGGCACTCTTTGGGTGCGATCTTTCAACCAGTTACAGATCCGCCTAACAGTAATAGGATCCAAACCACATTTTACCGGTTTGTGAACAAGATTATGTGGAACCATATCAAAAGCCTTACTGAAATCATGATAAACTATGTCTACAGCATTTCCCTGATCCAGCAAGGTAGTAACTTTCTCAAAAAAAGAGATAAGATTAGAATGACATGACTTGTTCTTGAGAAACCCATCCTGGCTCTTAGTCATCACAGCCATCCATTCTAAGTGCTCAAGGACTGACCGTTTGATGATTTATTCCTCCATGAAATTTAACCCACATTATGACAACATTTCAGATCATTCTAACTTCCTCTTGGAAAACTACAACATTCTTCATTTTCCAAGACCAATCAATCTCACTACCTTGGTGGATGAACCATAAAAAAGGGTTTTTTTTAGAGAATACAGAGAAAGGTATGTAGGTTTTGCTCCATAGGCGGTGTTTCAGATATTGGGCTGATGTGAGGCAAAGTGCGAGGATGGACAGAAAGGAGGGAAATATAAAAAACTAGACTTTTATCTCATTATACATATGACAGTGGCAAGATTATTATATGCTAAACACTGGAGAAGAAATGAAGTTCCTTCAAAGGAAGAAGTTGTAAATAAAATTCTGGAAACAGCAGAGATGGATAACCTAACTTCAATCTTGAGAGGAAATAACAAAGAATATTTTGAGGACACATGGTTAGGATTTTATAAATGGATAGAAGAGCATATCATATAAAATTCCTAGACCTATAACCAAAATTAAAGAAATAAGAGCTATACTATTTAACTGTGAGCAAAAGGTACATATTAAAATTATAAGGTGGAAAAAAGAAATGAATTCTTTGGTTACAGTATGAGGTCAATGACTATGTAAGCCACCCCCCGATATAACTGAATCTTCCCCCAGTGTGTAAGTGAGCACAGAGAAGCATCTTGTTCAGGGCAGCTACCATCATACAGGTCAGAGCTACTGTGAAGGCTGGCCCTGCCATGGGGCAGAAATGTAACCAAGCTGTACCTGGGTGTAAGCTCTGTAACTCCCCAAGAAACACACCGAATAAAGCAAAAGAAGACTTTATTGAAGAATAAATTCAAGGAAAGGAATTTTTAAAAGGCATATAACTTAGTTGCAGTAAAAGGCACAAAATAAGAAAGCGAACAAATTGCCGTTTACTGGAGACCTAAAAGAACACGCTTGGTACTTGAAACAAAGAGTCGTACAACATAATATTTTAATGACAGCAAGGAGGAATTGGGGAGAAAGGGTAAAGGAAAAGGGTAACATTTCTTCTCACTAACCATACATAGAGAAAACTGCTGGTCATCACCACCTGAGCCAATCACTGGGCAGCATTCATAGAAACTTCCAGGGTGAGAGTGAGTTCCCCCTCCCAGAAGAGATTGGCAGCTGAACCATATGAGCAAGTCAGGCAGCCTGCATGGATGGCCTGGACAAGTACCCACTATGGTATGTCTGTTTGTATGAGAGGACAGGACCTGTAGAAAGTCAGAGAATAGTGAGGTTAACTATGGTTTCTCCCTTGTGTGAACCTTTTGATGTTTAGTTAGAACAGATTTCCAAGAGAAGCACTTTCCACATTCTAAGCATTTATATGGTCTCTCCCCTGTGTGAATCCTTTTATGTTTAGTTAGATCACCATTCAAATAAAAACATTTTTCACACTCCAAGCATTTATAGGGCTTCTCCCCTGTGTGAATCTTTTGATGTCTAGTTAGGTCACCATTCCGATAAAAGCACTTTCCACAATCCAAGCACTGATATGGCTTCTCCCCTATGTGAACCATTTGATGAGTCCTCAGATTGACACTCTGCGAGAAGAACTTTCCACACTCCAAGCATTCAAATGGCTTCTCCCCTGTGTGAACCTTTTGGTGACTGGTTAGGTCACTATTATAAGGGAAGCACTTTCCACACTCCAAGCATTCAAAGGGCTTCTCCCCTGTGTGAACTCTTTGATGTCTGTTTAGGGTGTTATTCCGAGAAAAGAACTTTCCACACTCCATGCATTTATATGGCTTTTCCCCTGTGTGAACCTTCTGATGTCCAGTTAGTACGCTTTTTTGAGTGAAGCACTTTCCACACTCCGAGCATTTATATGGCTTCTCCCTTGTGTGAATCTTTTGATGTTTTGTTAGTTCACCATTCAAAGAAAAGCACTTTCCACACTCCAAGCATTTATATGGAACCTCCTCTGTGTGAAGCATTCGATGCCTGATTAGCTGGTTATTCTGAAAAAAGCACTTTCCACATTCCAAGCATTCAAATGGCTTCTCCCCTGTGTGAACATTTTGGTGCCTGTTTAAGCTGCTATTCTGAGAGAAGCACTTTCCACATTCCAAGCACTGATATGGCTTCTCCCCTGTGTGAACCTTTTGATGTCCAGTTAGTATGCCTTTTTGAGAGAAGCACTTTCCACACTCCAAGCATTTATGTGGCTTCTCTCCCGTGTGAACTGTTTGATGTCTGATCAGGGTGCTCTTCCGGGAGAAGCACTTTCCACAGTCCTTACATTTATATGGCTTTCCCCCTGTGTGAACCTTTTGATGTGTAGTTAGTTTACCACGCCGAGAAAAGCACATTCCACACTCCATGCATTTATGTTGTTTCTTTCCTGTGTGAACCCTTTTATGTTTAGTTAGGTCACCATTCCAAGAGAAGCACCTTCCACACTCCAAACATTTATATGGCTTCTCCCCTGCGTGAACCCTTTTATGTTTAGTTAGGTCACCATTCCAAGAGAAGCACTTCTCACACTCCAAACATTTATATGGCTTCTCCCCCGTGTGAATCTTTTGATGTATGGTTAGGCTGCCATTTTGAGAGAAGCACTTTCCACACTCCAAGCATTTATATGGCTTCTCCCCCGTGTGAATCTTTTGATGTGTAGTTAGTTCACCACGCCGAGAGAAGCACATTCCACACTCCATGCATTTATGTTGTTTCTTCCCTGTGTGAATCTTTTGATGTGTAGTTAGTTCACCACGCCGAGAGAAGCACATTCCACACTCCATGCATTTATGTTGTTTCTTCCCTGTGTGAATCTTTTGATGTGTCCTTAGTATGCCTTTCCAAGAAAAGCACCTTCCACACTCCAAGCATTTATATGGTTTCTCCCCTGTGTGAATCCTTTGATGTGTAGTTAGGCTGCTTTTCTGAGAGAAATACTTTCCACAATCCAAGCATTTATATGGCTTCTCCCCGGTGTGAATCTTTTGATGTCTCAGTAGGCTGCTATGCACAGAGAAGCACTCTCCACACTCCAAGCACTTATATGGCTTCTCCCCTGTGTGACTCCTTTGATGCAGAGTTAGTGCACTACTCCAACGGAAGCTCTTCCTACATTCCAAGCATTTATACCTTTTCCAGCATGTTGTAACATTCTCAACTGTTTTTACACTCAATTTGCAGATGAACGTTTTCTGATTCATGGCACCATTGTGCCTTCTCTTTCTCTTCCCTGTTTCATCTTGGGCTAAGACCTCAGGCTTATTTCGTTTCTGAGAGGCAAACAATTCCTTAGTTTGCTTGTCTTTTGCTTCCTTTTTTCTTCTACAGTGTCTCTTTGGAACCACTTGATCTTCAAATTTTGCTTCCACCTTCAGATCATTGTCTTTTTCTAAAATTCTCCACCTTGATTCTTTCTCACTCACCATCTCCCTCCCATCTCCAACTGCAAAAGGGAAACAGAAATCAAATAAGAATGAAAAGGTACAAATACCAGTTAAGAGGTAAAGGGAGCAGGGAAAGCCACTTTCTACA
Organism: Gekko japonicus; assembly: GCF_001447785.1. Taxonomy (NCBI): domain Eukaryota; kingdom Metazoa; phylum Chordata; class Lepidosauria; order Squamata; family Gekkonidae; genus Gekko; species Gekko japonicus. The sequence goes on along the minus strand of NW_015175378.1, from coordinate 369,258 downwards.
ATGAGAATGTGGGGCCTAAAAACCCTTCAGCAATATTTAACCCCACACCAGGCTGTCCTGGAAAAAGAGAAATGGTGACCAAAGGAAAACGGAGGGGATTTCTCACTTCTTTTGTAGAACTTTGCTATTGAGATCACATTAAGGATAATTGATTTTCTGGTGCTGATTTAGGGAACAGATAAAACAGCATAGAAAAAGAAATACCTTAAAAAACTTGAATTTTATTGAAATATTTCTGATTATATGAAAGGAATAATATATAGAAACACTTAAATCCAGAAACTGGAGACATGGACAGACATAATAGATCTTTCTACAAAGTTGAACAATCACCCAGGTTTGCAGAAAAATCTGGGGGAAAAATACATTGGGAGGCTACAATGCACCAAAATAATCGAAGCTATACCTGTAACACGTGAAACAAATGCCTTCAAGTGGACAGTACAAGGCCACCACATAGAATTATCAGCCTTCAAACCTCGGTTTCTGTCATTTAAAGGCAGGGGCCGGCTCTATACTCTGAGGGAAGCCTCCCCTGGGCCAGGCCCATTGCCAGTCAGCACTGGCGCCAGGCAACTTAAGAACATAAGAGACACCAATGTTGGATCAGGCCAAAGGCCCATCTCCAGTCTAACACTCTGTATCACACAGTGGCCAGAAATACCAGTGCCATCAGGAGGTCCACCAGTGGGGCCAGGACACTAGAAGCCCTCCCACTGTTGACCCCCCCCCAAGCACCAAGATGACAGAGCATCACTTGCCCCAGAGCCCCTATCTATACCTTGTGGCTAATAGCCACTGATGGACCTCTGCTCCATATGCTTATCTAATTCCCTCTTGAAGCCGTCCATGCTTGTAGCCACCACCACCTCCTGTGGCAGTGAATTCCAAGTGTTAATCACTCTTTGGGTGAAGAAGTACTTCCTTTTATCTGTTCTAACCCGACCGCTCAGCAATTTCATACCACACAACTTGATACCACCTCACCCAGGACCGGCTGCTTGCTACTGTTCAACACAGCCACGCTTCAAACCCCAGTGTGCTCTACTGGTTAGAGCAGGGGTGTTGAACTTGTTTGTTATGAGGGCCGGATCTGACGTTAATGTTACTTTTTCAGGCCGGGCCGTGTGTGCCATAAAATGTAACACAAGGTACTGGAGACAGTGAAGGAGATAAAACAAATAAACCTAAGCTTTTCTAGTAGAGCTAAGCACACAGAATCAAGGTTCCAGTTACCATTCAGGTTCTACAGAGGCAGTCAGTTCCAGCCAGACAAGATGATCACGACTTAGCAATCAAGTGGGATGCCACACTGGGAGTTGTATGGCCAATGACATACTGCCAGGCCAAGGAGTCACCAAGCTCCTAGCCATAGTGCAAAGACTTAATTTATGGAAAAGGTCTCTGATCGACCCCAGGCCTGTTGGCCAATCAGACACCTGAGAGGTGATGTAACTCTCTTTGGTTGCTAGGCATGTGACATCCAAGGATGGACAAGAGGGAGGGAGAGAAACGAAACCGTACTGCAGATAGGTCCGCCCCATTCCCACACAGGTGTCCATAGTTCCAGATGTTTGGAATGTACTAATTGTGTCCTGTTACTCCCTGATACTTCAGGGGCAAACAATTGAGCTGGCAACGTCACTGTGCACTATCTACTTCTCAACCATCTCTAACTGTTTCTGGGAAAATTCTTGTAGGCCTCTCAGCAGTCTGAACCAAAGATTTTATTTTACAGAGTAAGACAAGGAACCATTTTTCTTTACATGGCTTTAAATTTGTGAGCGAGTAATTTGGCTGCTGCATAAATCAGTTCGCTCTGGAGCCATCCTTCCTGAGCTATGACAAAAATGTGTGTGCCAGAGGCTAGAAAACTCTTGAGGTAGCTCACACTAACTCAGCTTAGAGGGAACACTTGTAGTGACTCACAAAAGCACATACCCTACCACAGTTTTGTTAGTCCTTAAAGGTGCTACTGGACTTTTACTCTTTCTACTACTATTAGAAACCACAGCATTAAAGAACCTAAATGTAGCAGTTCTCTTACAAAGGAATTTCAAAGGGAGATTAAAAAGAGAAACTGATGAATTGCAACTGATCATGAAGCTCAATGCAAACTCCTGGACTGAATTGAGACCTAGGTTTCTTCTCTCATTACCAATGCCTGATATTGTCTTTTGGAGTATGAAATCACTTCACTCTCCAAGATATAAGGACAGATGGACTCACATTCCAGCTGTATTTAAAGAAGTGAGCAATGATTCATGAAAGTTCATGCCCTGCCACAAATTTTGTTAGTTATTAAGGTGCTGCTGGACTCTTGCTCCCTTTCACTAATAAGGAATGCAAGCTGTACTGTTCGGTTTCTCTCCCCTATCTGTTAGAAATCGGTTTCTCTCCCCTATCTGTTAGAAATGGAAAGCAGGATCTCTCCAAGTGACATGGGACTCCTCCCCCATCTCTGGTGTGCTCTCTCTGGCTCCCCCCCCCCCCGAAGAAGTGTACTTGCCCACAAAAGCTTATACCTGGAATAAAACGTTTTTGGTCTTAAACACAGGACTCTCCCCCTCTTTCTCTCTCTCTCTCATACCTGGAATAAAACATTTTTGGTCTTAAACACAGGGCTCTCTCTCTCTCATCTAGAATAAAACATTTTTGGTCTTAAACATAGGACACTCTCTCTCTCCCCCCATACCTGGAATAAAACATTTTTTGGTCTTAAACACAGGACTCTCTCTTTCTCTCTCTCATACCTGGAATAAAACGTTTTTGGTCTTAAATACAGGACTCTCTCTCTCTTTTTTTGGTGTGCTTCCTCTGGCTGGCTAGCTCCCTCCCTCCGAAGAAAAAAAAAGTGTACTTATACCTGGACTACGACCCACACCATTCCCCCGCCTCTGGCTCTTTTCCTCCCCCTCCCTTCCCCAGAGGAGGGGGGAGGAGCCCTTAGCCAATTGAGGGAAGGCTTTCTTTCTCTCTCTGAAGCAGGAAATAGGAAAGACTGGCCAAAAGGAGCTGCAATGTAAGAAACAGGAAGCAGCACACAGCCAGTTGCTCTCGGGTCAGATTGGGGCCTTGCAGGGGCTGGATCCGGCCCACGGGCCATATGTTTGACACTCCTGGGTTAGAATTTCAGACTATATCCTGAGAAACAGGCAGAGCAATTGGGGGGGGGGGCTGAAAGCACTCTGGGAGCTAAGTAACCACTATGCTGGTATAAGTCCCATTTATGCAGACATAACGGACTTTTATGATGGCACAGGCCCCCAGTGGCACTCTGTTGTACGTGGGCGTCAGCAGCAGGCCGTCGCAATCGCTTGTCGGTACAACGGAGATATAGGCCCTTTCACTGGTGTGGTTGTCGGCGGTTTGGGGTGTGTGGCCAGAGTTATTCAGCTCTCTAAAGCCCTTTCAGTCTAGGAATACCTCCTGCTAGAGGCAGAAAGTTGTGCCAACAAAAACCATAGCATAGCCCAAGGGTGACCACTGAACGTGAAAATCAAATCATCCCTCACTGCTGCAGCCCCGCCCATTAGAAGAAGAGTTGGCTTTATACCCCGTTCTTCACCTGGAGTCTCAGAGCAGCTTACAACCTCCTTCCCTTCCTCTCCCCACAACAGACACCCTGTGAGGTAGGTGGGGCTGAGAGAGCTCTTTCGAGAACTGCTCTTGAGCGAACAGCTCTGAGAGATATCTAGGAAGGAATTGTACTGAAAATACTTATCATTATAGGGCAAAAATATGGCTCAAGACTCAAGAGAAGATAAGGTGTTAACCCACGGACGGCACAGTGGTCTTTCCCTTATGAAAAGAATACTATGAGTGCAGTGAGCTACAGGGTTGGTGAGGGGGATGAGAGGGTGGGGGTCTGGTCTGTATTTAACAAGGGATGTGTCTTTCTGTCCACCTTTTGGTGGCAAGTAGCTGCGGTGGCTCGAGTGGTTAAGACGCTGAACTGCAGGCTGTGGAAGGTCGGTAGTTCAGCAGTTCGAGACCCGGCTAGGCCGCATGATGGGAGTGAGCTCCCGTCTCTAGTTCCAGCTTCTGCCAACCTAGCAGTTCGAAAGCAAGACATTGCAAGTAGATAAATAGGGACCACTTCAGTGGGAAGGTAACAGCGTTCCATGCGCCTTGGTGTTTAGTCATGCCGGCCACATGACCACGGAAACGTCTTCGGACAGCGCTGGCTCTTCGGCTTTGAAACGGAGAGGAGCACCGCAACCCTAGAGTCAGACTCGACTGGCTTTCGAGCAAGGAAAACCTTTACCTTTACACCTCCTGAAGAATCAAGGCTAGGCATTGGAAAACTGGCCACCAGCTTTAGGATGATCATGGGAGTAGCAGTGTCAAAAATAAAGGCAAGCACAACATCCTGGCCCAGGTTATAGCTGTGTTGTTTCAAACGGAAGCAGAGGTTTACCAGAGACGGGGTGGTGGAAATATCCCCTTCTGTACAAGACAAAGAGGATTCAGCACCTTCCCTGAGCTACCAGATCCCGTGTGGTGTAATGGTTAGATTGTCTGCCCAGGATCTCAGAGACTCCGCTTCAAATACCCAGGGGACTCTTCCATGGATGTTTCCTAGGTGACCTTGGGCCAGTCACACTGCCTCAGCCAGACTGATCTCACAGGGTTGTTGTGAGGATAAAATGGAGGAGGAAGAGTGATGTAAGCTGCTTTGGGTCCCCATTGGGGAGGGATAGGGGGTTGAATCGAACCAAATACCTCTGCTTCTCATTGTGGAAGTGACGGCTGCCAGTTTTTGACAGGGAGAAATCATGAGGAAAATATATGCATCCAAACAAACTATGGGGCTGGTGAGGAGAAAAAACAGTTCAGATCTGGAGAAAATAAACAAATGATCACTAGCCATGATGACTGAAGGGAACCTCCGCATTCAGAGGCAGTAAACCACAGTAAGCCCCAGATGGAGCTCTTCCGCAGGCCTTTAGTTGAGGGAGTGTTCTAATGAGGATAAAGAGGATGTGGGCATGGTTGGTGCCTGGCTTGGTTCCTACAGGGACTTGCTCTGAACTGGCTAAGGAAGAGCAGAACTTTAGTTGTTGTAGATTTTCCGGGCTATATGGCCATGGTCGTGGCATTGTAGGACCTGCCGTTTCTCCAGCGGCTGCGACCGGCATCCTCAGAGGTATAACACGGGAAGATGTATAACAATAGGAGCCGCCACCACCATGGTACCATCTACGCCCCAAGTCTTGTGGACAGAGTCAACATGATGTGGGCACCTTGAAAAGAGGATGAGACTTTAGGAGATCGCCATCTTGTCCCTACGAAGTGAGCACCAGATACTGTTCTGTTTGTATGATGTTTTAATATTTGATATTATTTAATATTTTTAATGTTTTATTGTTGTATCATATTGGCAAAGCCTTGTAAGCCGCCCTGAGCCTACGGGGAGGGCGGGATAAAAATCTAAATAATAAATAAATAAATAAACAAGGAAAGTATTCCATCTCTAGAGTACTCCATCTCTCTGTGTCACACCTCTGAGGATGCCAGTCACAGCTGCTGGCGAAACGTCAGGTCCTACAATGCCAAGACCACGGCCACACAGCTCGGAAAATCTACAACAACTAATGAACTCCGGCTGTGAAGGCCTTCGACAACATAATGAAGAGCAGAACGTTAGGAGGAAAAGCACTTCTGCCTCCCGAATCCCCACTCATCACCTGGTACCTGGCTGTAGTGTGTCTCTTGGCTGGCTTCTCTTCGCTAGCCTACCACCTTCCTCACAGTTGACTCTCATGTTCTCCTCCGCCAAGGTTTTGCCTGGAACCTTCCCTCAAGCCCAGCCTATTCAACTCCTTGGGGTGGAGCCTCGGGAGGACCTCAGGCGGGGGCCCTTCTCAGCCCTGCAACGAATTATTTTCCTCCCTAAACCCCCTTTTTCAAGAGGACCGAACCATGGACTTTCCAAAGGTAGATCATAAAGGTCCGCCACTGAGCCAGGGCCCCTCCTGTGGCCTAGTCGGATCAATGATGCCTTTCCTCCTCTCCTCCCATCAGCCTCATTCACTGAAACAGAGGACTGTGGGAGAAGTAGTCTGTGTAAAAATAGAAAGGCAGAAGAAGAAAAGAAGAACTGCAGGGATCTCCTAGCAGGAACCTAACCGGATATCATCCATCTCTCCCCATCAGAGCCCTCCTCATCAACAGGCTTCTCTTTATGACACCAAAGTATTTTATGCTTTCTTCTTCAAGCCCTGTAAGATCCCCAAGTATGGGAGCCCCGTTCTTTCCTCTGTGGCAAACGGAAGTGTGTCCTGGAATCAAAGAGGGTCAAAGGAAGATGCCACCCTCTCCCTTCTCTTCCATGATCACTACAGAAGGGAAACGATCCTTACCCAGAGAGGCCACAGTCTCATAATTTTCCACCATCACTTCCCAGTAGAGTTTCCTTTGGCCTGGATCCAGAAGAGCCCATTCCTCCTCCATGAAGAACACGGCTACCTCCTCAAAGGACACCGGGGATCTCTGAAAGAGGAAAATAGGGACCCAGTTGATTGTCTATTCCTGTTCCGTAACATGCAAGAAAGAATCCCATCGGACACTCAACCAATTAAAAAGTGCAGTATATCAAAACATTGGCAGAAAAAACTGAATTCATTTCCTTTTCAGCCTCTGATAGGCATAATATACGGAAAGTCTCCAAGAAATATAAACTCGGAAAATTGCACAGTGCTTCTGTTGGTCAAATTCCCTTAAAACTCAAGTCCAATCAAAAGTAGAAAAACCTGATGGTACGAGTATCTACTGTACTATCTTGCACATTTCACACCAGAAATACCTCCTTTTCTAGCCCCCAAAATAGGTGGAAGTTGTGTTTCAGTACATGACGTGTTTGACACCAGAGGCCTTCTGTGTAACTCTAAATATTACATCCAGCTCTGTAACCATGAAACTAGTCTAATAAAATTAATCTTGTTCTATTTTCCCCCTAACAAACCAAAGACCTATTCACCCCAGGCCTTGTGATCCTTTGGGGCTTGGTGGGTGAGAGGTGTGGGGCACAAAACAACCAAGCACAAACCTGCTGCCTCGGAGACCTTTCCAGATATTTGTGCAATGTGGAATAACGGCAAATGGTACATCACGTCCTTGAACTGCAAGTAAACTACTGCATCACCTCAACAGATTCTGGACTTTTACAATAGAAATGCCTTAAGGCAAAGAGAAACGTGTCTGTGTGTGTTTGTGTGTGTGTAAGTGCCGTCAAGTTGCTTCAGAGTTATGGCGACCCGATGAATTAATGTCCTCCAAAATATCCTATCGTTAACAGCCTTGCTCAGGTCTTGCAGACTGAAGGCCCTCATGGCTTCCTCCACTGAGTCAAGACATCTCATGTTGGGTCTTCCTCTTTTCCTGCTGCTAGGGCTGCCAACTTCCAGGTAAGAACATAAGAGACGCCAATGTTGGATCAGGCCAAAGGCCCATCCAGTTCAACACTCTGTATCACACAGTGGCCAGAAATACCAGGTGCCATCAGGAGGTCCACCAGTGGGGCCAGGACATTAGAAGCCCTCCCACTGTTGACCCCCACAAGCACCAAGAAGACAGAGCATCACTTGCCCCAGAGCCCCTATCTATACCTTGTGGCTAATAGCCACTGAAGGACCTCTGCTCCATATGCTTATCTAATTCCCTTTTGAAGCCGTCCATGCTTGTAGCCGCCACCACTTCCTGTGGCAGTGAATTCCATGTGTTAATCACTCTTTGGGTGAAGAAGTACTTCCTTTTATCCGTTCTAACCCGACCACACAGCAATTTCATGGAGTGCCCACGAGTTCTTGTACTGTGAGAAAGGGAGAAAAGTACCTCTTTCTCTACCTGCTCTTTCCCATGCATAATCTTATAAACCTCAATCATGTCACCCCTCAGTCGTCGTTTCTCCAAGCTAAAGAGCCCTAAGCACCTTAACCTTTCCTCATAGGGAAAGTGTTCCAACCCTTTTATCATTCGAGTTGCCCTTTTCTGCACTTTTTCCAAAGCTATAATATCCTTTTTAAGGTGTGGTGACCAGAACTGCACACAGTATTCCAGATGAGGTCGCACCATTGATTTATATAGGGGCATTATGATATTGGCTGATCTGTTTTCAATACCCTTCCTAATAATCCCCAGCATAGCATTGGCCTTCTTTATTGCAGTCACACACTGTCTCGACATTTTCAGTGAGTTATCTACTACAACTCCAAGATCTCTCTCTTGATCAGTCTCTGCCAGAAAAAAAAGCCGACAAGGGGGTGAAAAACACAAGTACCCCACCCCCACCGCAGGATCTTATCAAGAAGCCTCTCTCCCAATGTGATGCACTGTATTCTTGGTGCCTGGGCGGGGGGGGGGGGCAACAGTGGGAGGGCTTCTAATGTCTTGGCCCCACTGCTGGACCTCCTGATGGCACCTGGTATTTTTGGCCACTGTATGACAGTGTTGGACTAGATGGGCCATTGGCCTGATCCAACATTGGCTTCTCTCTTATGTTCTTATGATGCTCCCTCCAACCAGCTCTTCCTCCTCCTCTCTGGTTCACACATATTTTCTCTTCCCTCCCTTATTTTGCCCCTCAGCTGCTGCTGAAATCCTAAACTCACCTTTCCTGTAGACATGCAAAAGGCAAATTCACTCTCCAGCCGGGGGAAACAAGAAAGAAGTGAGGCCCTGCAGAACTGCACATTCCATACATTTCCATCTCCATCTCGAGGAAAAAACGTGCTCTGGACACCTTGAAAAGTCAGGGTTGACCTCTCTGGTGCTCGCAAGGCCTTCTGGGAAAGGTGGTCCCCTGCAACAGCAACACCCAAGCAGAATTTTAAAAAACTGAAATATTTGTGAACGTAGCATAGAAGGTTTCTTTGCTTACTTATCACTGTGTCAGGCAGCCTCCTGTGTGCGTGAATAAACCTTCTTTCTTGCTTTATGAGATCTCCTGCTCCAGTGATCTCTGCCCTCTTCAGGCTCGATACAAAACTTAACTCACAGCAGCAACCCAAAGCCTTTACACTCCTTGCCCTACCAGCATCTTGTCATTAAGGGAAGCCTCATGCCACGAGAACACAATGGAAATAGTGTGGAAGTGCCTCCTAAAATTCAAAGGAAGATGCCACCTGCCCCGTCTCTTCTGTGTTCATAATAAAAACAAAAGAGCCTCACCCAGAGAGGCCACGGCCTCATAATTTTCCATCATCACTTCCCAGAAGAGTTTTCTTTGGTCTGCATCCAGCAGAGCCCATTCCTCCTCTTTGAAGAACACGGCTACCTCCTCAAAGGACACCGGGGGTCTCTGAAAGAGGAAGAAATATGGCCCAGTTCCCCTGAGCTTTCAAGAAGCAAAGTTGTCTGCTCAATGGATTAAAAGAATGGAGTACATCAAACCAATGGCAAGGGAAATTGCATTAACTTTTTTGAGCCTCTGAAATACACTGGTAGTCTCTAAGAAATACAAATTCAGAAAATTGTGAAGGTAAACATCTTGCAGAAAAATTACTAAATTGGGGGGGGGGGGGAGAGATTATCTATCCACAATAAAACGAAAGCCAGGAGCCTCAAAACTGGCCACCAGCTTCAGGATGACTGTGGGGACTGCAGTGCCCAAAATGAAGGAAATGGAAATATCCTGGCCCAGATTGATTAACAACAAAAAAAATCCCTGTAATCTTTTGCAATGTAAGTGTTGTTTTACTCCAGAGAAGCCAGGAAGGCGGAAGCCGCACAAGGAGGGAGAATGGAGTTAATTCCCTCCTTAACGAAAGATACCTTCAGACCAGTTTCCAATTCAGAGATCTTCTTAAGGATGGTGCTCTTTGGGATCATTCACCAGATACAACAACTGTGGGTACTGAAAATACAATCCCGAGAGCAAAACGTGGCCAAATGCCTCTCTGAGGAACAAGCCTGTGAAGCATGCAAAAAAAGAAGAAAAAGAAGCAGCAGCAGCAGCAAGTGCAGCCAGCTAAGGGGCCTCCAGTAAGAAGAGACAATGAACCTTGCTGGAACAGGCCGGGAGTCCATCAAAGTTTTAAGAATAAAATCAGCCCAGGCTGGCTGCAGGGAACTCAGTCAAGTGGGTGAGGGGGAAATCAGCGCATGCACACACAGATCTTGCCTCTGATCTGTGATTCTATCTCCATGCTTCCTCTGGACACTTCTTAGTTCGTCTTCCTCTCATTCACGCGTATTTTCTCTCCCCTCCCCTAGAGTTAATCAAGAGCCGAAACTCACCTTTCCTGCAGACGTGCAAAAGCCAAATTCTCTCTCCAGCTGGGAGAACGGAGAAAGAAGAGAGGCGGTGACGAATTCCATGTCCCCCAACTTTCCTTCTCCACCTGGATGAAAAACCGCCCCCATCAACACCTTGGGAAAGCCAGGGCACCACCCCCTATATATAGGGGGTGGTAGGGGGTGGTGGCCAGGGTCGACCTCTCTGCTCTGGGGCTCTCTAGGCCTTCTGGGAAATGTAGTTTCCCAGACGGCCTAGAGAGCCCCAGAGCAGAGAGGTCAACCCTGGGAAATGTAGTTTCCCAGACCCAGACAAAAGAATACGGCAGAAGTGTTTGGAAAGAGAAGGCGACTTTGCTTTTCAGTGGCTCTGTGGGGCAGCTTCCTTTGACGGCCCCACTGTATTGAGAGACAAGTTGGTGAAATCCTGAAAAAAGAGACAGAAGTTGGGGGTGGTGAAGAACATCTTTTCTGTTCAAATCTTCAAGTGTTTCTAAGGGCACTTTGTTCTTTTCCTGTTTTGCTGAGAACTGCTCTTTTTCAAGTATTAACATATTAAAGGGACTGAAAGGTTTTCCAAGAGAGGGCAGGAAAGAAAGATTCCCCATTTCTCCAGGGTGTGAGGGTCCTTTCTAAGCCGGCTGGGGAAATGGGAAAGGCACAGCCAGGAAGGGTCTCTCTAGCCTCTCCTTTGTGGTCTGAAATGTTTATGTTATACTGGAAAGGGAGATGCAGCTTGCGAGGAAATTTCCTGGTTATTTTCACCCCCTCCTCATGCCCTATGTTCCTTAGTAAAGGTAAAGGTTCCCTAAGGTAAAGGTTCCCTTGCTTGAAAGCCAGTCGAATCCGACTCTAGGGTTGCGTTTCCAAGCCGAGGAGCCAGCGCTGTCCGAAGACGTTTCCGTGGTCATGTGGCCGGCATGACTAAACACCAAGGCGCATGGAACGCTGTTCCCTTCCCACCGAAGTGGTCCCTATTTATCTACTTGCAATTTCTTGCTTTTGAACTGCTAGGTTCAAGAGCCAGTTTGACGTAGTGGTTAAGTGCGCGGACTCTAATCTGGGAGAACCGGGTTTGATTCCCCAATCCTCCACTTGCACCTGTTGATGTGACCTTGGGTCAGTCACAAGCTCTGGCACAGCTGTCCTTGAAAAAGAGCAGTTTGTGTCAGAGTTCTCTCAGCCCCACCCACCTCACAGGGTGCCTGTTGTGGGGAGGGGAAGGGAAAGGAGTTTGTAAGCCACTCTGAGACTCCAAGTGAAGGGCGGGGTATAAATCCAATCTCTTCTTCTTCTTCTAGGTTGACAGGAGCTGGAACTAGAGACGGGAGCTCACTCTGTCATGCAGCACCCGGGTCTTGAACTGCTGAACTACTGATCTTCCACAGCCTGCAGTTCAGCATCTTAACCACTTGAGCCACTGCAGCTCCTTAGCAGACCCCATTTTATTTCCTCTGATAGCAAACTTGGTGTCTCCCTGCCCATTCCCTCTGCAACCAAAACGGGCCAGGCCAGGATGGCGAGAGATGCTCCTTCTCCTTATGCTGGTTTTCCACTCAGGAGGCTGAAATCGGTTCCCAGTTCCTTATTTGTTCCGTATCCATTCAAAAACATTCAGGATTGTTTAAAAGCTCTGAACCCCAAAATAACGTTTGGAGCATCACACATCATATACCCCCAAGTTCAGGGGACTTTGCCCTTTGAGAGGACATAAGCTGTTTCTTGGTCCAAAGTCCGATTCTTGTGCCAGCTGCTCCAAAGTTGGGGGCCCCCAGGACAGTGGCACAGGGAGACCCTGGGGCCAGGCTGCACCCCAAAACAGTCTTTGCACCATCCCAAATGACACATCCCCACACTCAGGAGACTGTTTCCTGCAAGAAGACATACACTGGCCCCGGTCACACGAGCCAGATATCGCGGGGGGGGGGGGGGGGGAGGCATGGCTGTTTGCCCCGGAGCGAACTACTGCGCAGCCGCTGGATTAAACGCCGACGTCCCGTGATTCGGGGGGAGGTGCCAATCATACGTCAATCCTGCAGAAGCGGCGCGGCGGGGGTTGTGGGGTTTTTTTAACCGAGGGTGTGCATGTGCCGTTGGGGGCTTGTGCGCATCCCGTGGAGACTTGGGGGGAAAAAACCCTTTTCGCGACGGGACATGGGCGGGCGCCAGATGCCACGAGCTACCACTGGAAACGTGATCAAACGCCCGCCCTTGCCCCGTGGTTTCCGGAAACTAGTGCCTCGGAGGTACTAGTTTTTTACGGCGCATCTTCGGCGGGAAGCCTCGGGTTAGCCAAGGGAGCTCTACGCTTCCCAGATGTTGCGGTTTGATCGCACCCAGAAAATCTGCCTATCTTCCGTCCCTCTAGCGTGGCTAATGCTCCATGTGACCACAGCCACTGGTACCTGGTCCAAACACTGTTTCTGGCACTACAAGCTTCAAGGCCATTTAGTCACTGACTGAGAAATGGCATTCCTCAAAGAAGCTTCAGGGGGTGATTACAAAGTGAGACTGCTGAACTGAAATTCATTCACATTCAGACCCATGAGGGCTGAATGAATTATCTCAGTACAAATGCTAATCTACACCCAAGCATTTCCCCTCTGTTCTGCTCAAGCTCATTACAATGTGCATTGCTCCTCTGCATCCTGACTCCTTTCTCTGTAACACCATCCCCACCTTCTGACTGGGATGTGAGGACTCAGAGATTTCCATTTCGACTGTTTTCAAAGCTATGTCAGGCGCTCAGTAAATGTGCATCTTCACATGTGAGGTTGGCTCTTTAAATCATTCTGCCCTAGGGGAAATGCCTTGGGAAAGCAGACTTAATGATCCCACCTTTCTTTGAACATTTTTCTTTTTTTAAAATATTTTTATTTTAAAAACAATAGTAAAAGGGATACAAAAGAAAAAAGGGATTATATAACAAGTTATATATATCAAAGATTACTATACATTGCACGGTATATCAAACAAGAAATTGAACATTTCTCTACCCAGCATCCCCTTCATCACAGTTTTGGACATTTTCTTTAAGGTACAATGATCCTTTCTTTGAACATTTTAAGTCTCAAATGTTGTTACTGATCTATTTTGCAACATGATTATTAATTTCATCATTACTGCGTATTCTATATTTCAGTTCATCATTTTTACATACTATCGATAACTTTAATATACCAAAGTTCAATTAAAAAAAACCCTTATGGATCACTTGTGTATCACACATGGGTGTTCACTGTGTCTATGCAGACACGTATCCACCCAGTGCTGCGGGAACTGCACTGGCTGCCTATTGAGTACTGGATCGGGTTCAAGGTGCTGGTGTTTACCTTTAAAGCCCTAGAAGGCCGGGGCCAGCATATCTTCGGGACTACCTCTCCCCATATGAGCCGTGCAGGAATTTGTGATCTATTAATCAACATCTCCTGATGGTTCCCAGCCCCAGGGACGTCCGACTTGCCTCAACCTGGTGGAATGAGCTCCCATTAGAAATCAGGGCCCTGCGGGACCTGTTACAGTTCCTCAGGGCCTGAAAGACTGAGCTCACCCACCAGGCTTTTAACGGAGGCAGAGGACATCCACCTGCTAATTGGCCTCCCCTCTAGTGACCTCACATCCGAATGGCCACCTGGGAACCGACTGCTCCATGCTGGGATCTGTTGAAGCACTGGTTTTATTTAACTGATTGCTGTTTTTAGATTGTTTACATATAGTTTAATTATCGATTGTTATATTGTCCATTTCATGATGGAACCTGACCTAAGCCTGTTTGCAGGGAGGGTAGGATACTAATCGAATAAAATAGATAAATAAAAAGAGGGTTTTAGAGAACAGAGAAAAATACATAGGTTTTGCTTGAGAGGGGTTGCTAAATATATTTGGCTGAGGTGAAGAAAAGTGGGGGGGGGTAGACAGAAAGGAGGGAAATGGCACAGAGATGGGTCTCATCCAGGGCAGCTACCATAAACTAGGTAGAACTACTGTCAAGGCTGTAACGCTGTTTTGCTGAGGGAATGTAACCAAGCTGTACCTGGATGCAGTCTCAGTAAGTCCCAAGTAACACCCACAATAAGCGAAAGAACACTTTATTAAAGAAATTCAAGCAAAGGTATAAAACAAGGCATTAGGTTCAGTGGTAGTAAAGTAAGAAATAAAGGCACAAATAAGAAATAGAACTAGCTAGCTGTTACTAGAGTCCTGACACAGCACAGTTGGGTCTTGAAACAGAGCAGAATACAAGTACTTTATAAGTCTCTTGATAGAAGAATCTTGTATAGCAGCAAGGAAGGGTGGGGGGAAAAGCAAAAAGGTAACACCTCTTACTACCCATACTTATCTGTGTGCCGTTAAAGGTTTGATTTGATTTGAACCATACTTATAGAAAACTGCAGGCCATAACCTCTGACATCCTCAACCAATAATTGGGCAGCATTCATGGAATTTTCCAGAGTGAGAGCGCGTCCCCCCTCTCATACCAGATTCACAGCCTAACTGTGTGAGCCTAATTAACAGGCCTGAGTGGATGGCCTTGCCAAGTATCTGCCAGTGTATATGTGTGCGTTGGGGGCAGGATGACTAAAACCTGCAGAAAGTCAGGGAACAGTGACGTTAGCTGGAGCAGATTGGAAAACTCCTTTATGGTGGCTTCTGTCTTGAAAGCTACAAACTGATACTTTCTCTAGTTTCCTACATGCTAACTGTAATTGGAAGGCTCTTCCCCTGTGTGAATCTCGTGGTATAAGGTCTTAACTCTTACTGAACCTCTGTCCATAACTTCAGGCATTTATATGGCTTCTCCCGTTTGGATCCTTTGATGTTCAGTTAATAACCTACTGCATAGTCCATAGTCCAGGCATTTATAACACTTCTCCCGTGTGAATTTTTTGACGTGCAGATAGGTTGAAATTAAGAGAGAACCACTTTCCACACTCCAAGCATTTACATGGCTTCTTTCCTGTATGAATCTTTTGATGTTCAGTTAGGCTGCCATTCCGAGAAGTAATTACCACACTACAAGCATTTATATGGCTTCTCCAATGTGTGAGCCTTTTTATGTTTGTTCAAGAAACCAATTTCCACAGTCCAAGCATTTTACATGACTTCTCCCCTGTGTGAACCTTTTGATTTTCAGTTAGGGCATCATTCCAAGAGAAGCAGTTACCACATTACAAGTACTCATATGGCTTCTCTTATGTGTGAACATTTCTATGTGAAGTTAGATCACCATTCCAAGAGAAGCACTTTCCACACTCCAAGCATTTATATGGTTTCTCCTGTGTGAACCTTTTGATGTCTAATCAGGGCACCATTCTGATAGAAGCCCTTTCCACACTCCAAGCATTTATATGGCTTCTCACCTGTATGGATCTTTTGATGTGAAGTTAGGCGGCAATTCTGTGAAAAGCACTTTCCGCATTCTAAGCATTTATATGGTTTCTCCCCTGTGTGAACCTTACGATGTACAGTTAGGGTGCTATTTTGAGAAAAGCACTTTCCACACTCCAAGCATTTATATGGCTTCTCCCCTGTGTGAACCATTAGATGTGCAGTTAGGTGGCCTTTCTGAGAAAAGCACCTGCCACATATCAAGCATTTGTATGGTTTCTCCCCTGTATGAATCTTTTGATGTACAGTGAGGTCACCATTCTGAAAAAAGCACTTTCCACATTCCAAACATTTATATGGTTTCTTCCCTGTGTGAAACTTTTGATGTGCATTTAGGTCACCATTCCGAAAGAAGCATTTTCCACATGTTAAGCATTCATATGGTTTCTCCCCTGTATGAATCTTTTGATGTGCAATTAGGTTGCCCTTCTGAAAAAAGCACTTTCCACACTCCAAGCAATTATACAGCTTCTCACCTGTATGAATTTTTTGATGCCTGGTTAGGCTGCTGTTCAGAGAGAAGCACTTTCCACACTCCAAGCAATTATATGGCTTTTCTGCTGTGTGAACCTTCTTATGTATATTTAGAGTTCCATTGTGAGAAAAGCACTTTCCACATTCTGAGCACTGATATGGCTTCTCACCGGTGTGAACCTTTTGATGAACAGTTAGGCTGCCGTTATAAGAAAAGCACTTTCCACACTGCAAGCACTTATATGGCTTTTCCCCTGTGTGAACCCTTTGATGTCTCCTTAGGTGGACATTCTGAGAGAAGCACTTTCCACACTCCAAGCAAGCATATGGCTTCTCCCCTGTGTGCACCTTTTGATGTCTCCTTAGGTGGACATTGCAAGAGAAGCACTTTCCACACGCCAAGCATTTATATGGTTTCTCCTCTGTATGAATCTTTTGATGTCTAAGTAGATCACCATTCTGAGAAAAGCACTTTCCACATTCCAAACATTTACATGGTTTCTCCCTTGTATGAATCTTTTGATGTCTAGTTAGGTCACCATTCCGATAGAAGCATTTCCCACACTCCAAGCATTTAAATGACTTCTCCCCTATATGAATCTTTTGATGTCCAATTAGGTGAGCATTCTGAGAAAAGCACCTTCCACACTCCAAACATGTATATGGCTTCTCCCCAGTATGAATCTTTTGATGTGATATTCGAGTGTCATTCCGAGAGAAGCACTTCCCGCACTCCCAGCATTTATAAGGCTTCTCCCCCGTATGTATCTTTTGATGTGCTTTTAGGCTGCTATTAAAAGTGAAGCGCTTTCCACACTCCATGCATTGATATGGCTTCTCTCCTGTGTGAATCTTTTGATGTGCGGTTAGGTAGCTGTACTGAGAGAAGGACTTTGCACACTCAGAGCATTTGTATGGTTTTCCCCCTGTATGAATTGGTTGATGTTTAGTTAGGCTGCCATTCTGAGAAAAGCACTTTCCATACTTGAAGCATTTATATGGAGTCTCCACTGTGTGATACTTTTCCTGTGCAGTTGGGTCACCATTCAGAAAGCAGCACTTTCCATGTGCCAAACATTTGCATGGCTTCTTCCCTATATGAATATTTTGATCTGTAGTTATGTTCCCATTCTGAGAAAAGCACTTTCCACAATCCAAGTATTTATATGGCTTCTCCCTTGTGTAAAGCTTTTGATGTCTATTTGGTATTACTTGATCCTCAGATTTTGTGTCCGTTTGCAGACTGTTATCTTTTTCCACAAGTCTCCTTCCCAACTTCTTCTCGCTCACCATATCCCTTACGTCTCCAACTACAAAAGAGAGACAGAAACCAAATAACAGTGAAAAGGTACAAATACAAGTTTACAGGTATTTTCTGCAATGAGAATCTGGAGTCTGGAAAAACCTCAGCAATATTTAACCACATACCAGGATGCCTTGGCAAAGGAGAAACGGGTGACCAAAGGAAGAGGGAGAGAATTTCTTGCTTCTGTTGTAAAAATGTGCTTTTTAGAGAACGCATAAAACAGAATAGGAAAAGAAATTCTTTAAAAATCGTCAATTTTATTAAAATATTTTTTGATTATATGAAATAACTAAAATATGGAAACACTTCAATCCAGGAACTGGAGACACAGACCGACAAAATAGATCTTTCTACAAACTTGGGGAAATACCCAGGGTTGCAGAAAAATCTGGGAAAAGTACATTGGGGGGCTACAAAACCCAAAAATAATGGAAGCAGTACCTGTAACATATGAAACAAATGCCTTCAGTGGCCACTCCAAGGCCACCACACAGTATTGTCAGCCTTCAAGACTTGGTTTCTGTCAGTTAGAAGCAAGGGCAGGTGACCTTGCTGTTTAGACTCTAAGGTGTCGAACTTGTTTGTTATGACGGCTGGTTCTGACATAAAAGTCAGTTTGTCAGGCTGGGCCATGTGTGCCATAAAACATAATGCCAGGTACTGGAGAGATAATCTGTATAAAGGACAGGATCTGGTAAGCTCCGCGTTGATGTGTCCTCACTGCAAGGCCCCATGGGCTGGGAGAGGGGTGCAGAGGAAAAACCACACTGGCGCCCTGATCTGGATAGCCCAGGCTAGCCCGATCCCGTCAGATCTTGGAAGATAAGCATGGCTGGCCTTGGCTAGTGCTTGGAAGGGCGACCTCCAAGGAATACAAGGGTTGTGACACAGAGGTAGGCAATGGCAAATCACCTCTGAAACATCTCTTGCCTTAAAAACAAGTCTAGCTTGCCACCTAGTGGTGCATAATACTAAAAGAGCTAGAACTTTTGGCTGCCAGACAATCTTGGGATCTCCTGGCTATTCTACACACAATACCATACAATAACTATTATTAATTATTATTACCATATGGGCAGACTGGAGAGCCAGTGGTGTAGTACAGGGGAGATGCTCCCATGCTGCTTGACCGCTGCAGACAAGGTTGCAGAGCCAGTTTGGTGTAGTGGTTAAGTGTGCAGACTCTAATCTCGGAGAACCGGGTTTGATTCCCCACCTTGGGTCAGTCACAAGCTCTGGCACAGCTGTCCTTGAAAAAGAGCAGTCTGTGTCAGAGTTCTCTCAGCCCCACCCACCTCACAGGGTGTCTGTTGTGGGGAGGGGAAGGGAA
>NW_015175378.1:323757-350432 GCF_001447785.1 Gekko japonicus | reverse complement strand
CCCCCCCCCCCCTGAGCAATTTCCTATTCCCTCCCTCGTACCAGTTCCTCACAGGCCACATAAGAGCCCTGAATGGGCTGGTTCTGGCCCCCGGGCCTTAAGTTTGACACCCTTGCTTAAGGCTCCCCTGGGCCAGGCCCGGCAGCAATCAGAGCCAGGCCACTTGATACCTGACCCCCTTGCATGACTCACCCAGGACTGGCTACTTGCTACTGTTCAGCACTGCAAAACCCAGTGTTGGTATAGTGATCAGAGTTTCAAGCTAGGATCTGGGAGACTTAGATTCAAAGCAAATTGCTCTGGAAGCAAACTGGGTGACTTGGGGCAAATCACGCACACAGCCTCACCTATCTCACAGGGTTGTTAGGATAAGCTGAAGAACTGCGTAAGCTGCTTTGAACCACTATTGGGAAGGAAAGTGGAGTATAAGGCAAATAAATTATCAGTATAGTTGAACGTGGGCAGCATGTTAAAAGATCGGTTGTGGGGTACTGGAGAAGGAAACATGGAAAGTGGAACGGGGGGGGGGGAACTGCCAGATGGAGACAAACAGTACAGGGAGGGGAATACTGGGGAAAATAAGGGTCTCCCCACACGTCCTTGAAGGTTCTCCTTCTCCTGCAGAGTGCAGGGGGTTGGACTAGATGACCTGCAAGGTCCCTTCCAACTCTAACATTCTATGATTCCCTACTGTGTAACTGGGCACAGTCCAGCTTCTTGTTGTTCAGTTGCATAGTCAAGTTCCATGGACCACATCACGCCAGGCCCTCCTGTCCTCCGTCATCCTCCGGAGTTTGCTCAACTTCATGTTCGTTGCATCGACGACACTGTCTAACCATCTCATCCTTTGCCGTCCCCTTCTCCTTTTTCCTTCAACCTTTCCCAGCCTCAGGGTCTTCTCCAGTGAGGGCTCCCTTCTCATTTGGTGGCCAAAGTATTTGAGCTTCAGCTTCAGTATCTGGCCTTCCAGGGAACCGTCAGGGTTGATTTCCTTTAGGATTGACTGATTTGGTCTCCTTGCAGTCCAGGGGACACTCAAGAGTCTTCTCCAGCATGCAACAGGACCTGCCCTAATGGCTGGGCTGGCTCAGCATAACTTGACAAGGCTTTTCCCGGGTAGAGGATTTGAAAAAGGGAAGGAGGGAAAGGTGAAGACGGGAGGCAAATAAAGGCAGATCGGTTGGTGGGTGGGAACGAGAGGAGACTGAGAACTGTGAGGATATGAGGGCTGCCAGGAAGGAAGAGGGAATAGCATGGGATAAGCGGTGCAGTGGAAGATGAGGAGGCCCTCCCCCAAAGCTGTGCCAAACATGAAAGCAATAGGAATATGCTGGACGACGCCACCTCCAGACTCCCCCGCCATGTCCTTTTTGCATTGGAAGCTACGGTTCTCGGTGGAAAGCAGAACTAATCAAAAATAAAGCTAGGCACCTCAATATTGGCCACCCATTTCAGGATGATGGCGGGACCCGCAGTGCCAAAAACGAAGGGGGTTGAACCATCCTGGCACAAATTAGCTCTATGACGACATCCCTCTGCTATTTGCAATGGAAGCAAATGTTTACGCATGAGGAGACAAGAACGTGCCACATCATAGCCAGGGAGAGTGGGGAAAATACCTCCCCTCTACAAAATAAACAGGATTTAGCATCCTCTCAGAGCTATCAGATCCAGTATGGTGCAGTGGTTAACCGTTACGAGTGCCCTGACCATGATCACGGGAGCAGCAGTGTCAAAAAGGAAGGGAATCACAACATCCTGGCCCAGGTTATCCCTGTGCTGTTTCAGATGGAAGCAAAGGTTTACTTGAAATCATCAGAAAATATATGAGTACAGTGAGCCACGGAGCTGCGGTGGCTCGAGTGGTTAAGACGCTGAACTGCAGGCTGTGGAAGGTCGGTAGTTCAGCAGTTCGAGACCCGGGTGTGCCGCATGACGGAGTGAGCTCCCGTCTCTAGTTCCAGCTCCTGCCAACCTAGCAGTTCGAAAGCAAGAAATTGCAAGTAGATAATTAGGTACCACTTCGGTGGGAAGGTAACAGCGTTCCCTGCGCCTTGGCGTTTAGTCATGCCGGCCACATGACCACGGAAACGTCTTCGGACAGCGCTGGCTCTTCGGCTTGGAAACTGAGATGAGCACCGCAACCCTAGAGTCGGATTCGACTGGCTTTCGAGCAAGGGAACCTTTTTACAGTGAGCCATGGGGCTGGCGAGCACAGAAAACAGGTCACACCTAGAGAAAATGAACAAATGCCTGCTAGGCATAATGACTGAAGGGAACCTCCATATTCAGAGGCAGTGAACCCCAAAATACCAGTGCCAGGAGGCAGCATCCAGGGAAGGTCATGGCCTCCATGCCCTCTTTGTGTGACTCTCCAGGGCAGCTGGTTGGCCACTGTCTGAAACAGGATGCTGTTCTCGTTCTTCCAAACTTCTGGAGAGAGATTCCCTAAACTGCAGAATACAGAGAAGAGATCCCACCCGTTTGTCTAGTCTTCACTAATTTTTCTTAGATCAGCTGAGGTACAGGGTACGTGGGCATGGTCCGTGCCTGGCTTGGCTCCCACTAGGACCTGCTCTGAACTGGCTACGAAAGAGCAGAACGTTACGAGGGAGAGCACTTCTGCCTCCCGAATCCCCACTCCTCACCTGCTACCTGGCTGGAGCGTCTCTTGCCTGGCTTCTCTCCCCCCACCTACCAGCCTCCTCACAGTTGACTCTCATGTTCTCCTCCACCAAGATTTTGCCTGGAACTTTGCATCAAGCCCAGCTGATTCCACTCCAAGGGGTGGTGCCTCGGGAGGGCTGCAGACGCAGGCCATCCCAGCCCTGCAACGGAAGGTCCTCCTCTCTAAACCCCCTTTTCCAAGTGCCATGGCCTTTTGAGATGCAGATCATAAAACTCCGCCACTGGGCAAGGGACATTTCTCTAGCCTAGTCAGATCAATGATACCTTCCGTCCTTTCCTCCCATCAGCCTCAATCAGTCAGACAAATAACTGTGGGAGGGCCACTCTGCATCAAAACACAAAGGCAGGAGGCGAAAAGATGAGCCACGGGGATTTCCTAGCAGGAACCTGACTGAATATTGTGCATCTCTCCCAATCAGAGCCCTCTTTATTAACAGGTTTCTCTTTAGAGCATGAACATATTCTTTCTTTTGCAGGGGCTTTAGGATCCTCAAGTGTGAGAGATCCATTCTTTCCTCTGAGGCAAATGAAAGTGTGCCCTGAAAACAAAAAGGGCCAAAGGAAGACTCCACTGTTGGATGTTAATATCCAGCAGTCAGATCATGAGGATCTAAGTGACAGCAGGCAAGCTGCTGATAACAGGTCCTGACCGGTTGAGACCTGATAAGGGATGAGGTCAGTGACAATGACTCAGCACGTAGCTGATTGGACAATTGATGTATATAAGTGGACAAGTACTGCTCTGTACGTTCTCTTCTCTTGGATATGGTGTTTGGCGGAGCAGTTTGTCAGTGGATTGTATATATTGTAAATAAATCTGTACATAGTTTACCACAGGACTGTCTTGGGGTGGTGCTGTACAGAACCTCCTCTGCAGTGAGTGCTGGTGAGAGCTGGAGTGCTGAAGTGACTGGAAAAGTGCTGGTGGCTGGTGGTGCTGGGAAGCTTCCTTACACGCACTGTGCAACAGCCACCCCCTCCCTTTTCTTCTGTGATCATTTACAGAAGGAGAAAGATCCTTACCCAGAGAGGTCACGGTCTCATAATTTTCCTCCATAACATCCCAGTAGAGTTTTCTTTGGTCCGGATCCAGCAGAGCCCACTCCTCCTCCGTGAAGGTTACGGCCACCTCCTCAAAGGACACTGGGGGTCTCTGAAAGAGGAAAATAGGGCCCATTTGATCGTCTATTGGTGTCCTGGACCATTCAAGAAAGAAAGAAGAATTCCACTGGCCAGTCAACTGAATAAAGAATGCTATATCTAACCAACAGCAAGGAAAATTGCACTGGTTTCTTTTTCAACCTCTGAGAAGCATAATACCCTGAAAGTCTCCAAGAAACATAAACTCAGACCATTGCAAAGAAATGGGCTTCTCTCGGTCAACACCAATTAAATCTGAAAAAAACAGATTGTCTAGCTGACATTATACTACCTTGCATGTTAAAACCCCAGAAATACACAGAAATTGTGCTTTGAGAGGTTTCTGCTTTAACCATTTTTGTCTGCAGAGGCATTCTTTGGCCCCGGTCACAAGGCAAAGTTGCCACATGAGAGGCACGGGAGTCCCGTGGATTTTCCGGACGCAATGTCACCCCAACATCTGGGAAGCGCAGTGCTCCCGTGGCGAACCCGTGGCTCCCCGCCGAAGGTGCGGAGTTAAAAACTAGTACCTACAAGGTACTAGTTTCCTGAAACCGCGGGCCAAGGGCGGGCGTGTGATCGCGTTCCCGGTGGACTTACGTGGCATCTGCTGCCCGCCGCTGTTCGTCTCCGCAGGTTGCGCAACAGCGCCCAACAGCGCATGCGCACAAAGAGCGATTGCTAGTGCGATCGCACGGCGCGGCTTCTGTGCCGCACTGCAGGATACCCGTCTGATCGGCATTTCCCCCGAACCACGGGACCTTGACCGGGACGTGTGCTCGGGCAGCCACGCGTTAGTTTCCTCCGGGGCAATTAGCCCCCCCCCCCCGCGATATCCGGCCCGTGTGACCGGGGCCTTAGTTACTCTAAAACATGCATCCAGCTCTGTAAACATGGACTGCTCACATTAAAATCAATGTGTCTTTTGTTCTGTTTTTAACCTAACAAACCCCAAGATGATTCACCCCAGGCCATGTGATCCTTGGGGCTTGATGGGTGAGAGATGCAGGCACAAAACACCCAGTACAAACCTGCTGCCTCAGAGACCTTTCCATATTATATGTGCGTTGTGGAATGACGGCAACATACCCTTCAATTGCAAGTAAGTTACTGCATCATCTGAACAAATTTTATACTAGAAACACCTTAAGGCAAAGATAAACAAGTGTGCGTGTGTATAAGTGCCATTAAGTCACTTCCACGTTATGGAGACCCGATGAATTAATGTCCTCCAGGGCTATTTTTGGGCAGGAATGCACAGGAACGGAGTTCCGGTTGGCTCCTGAGTTGGCCACACCCAGCAGGAACTCATTAGCATAATAGGCCACACCCAACAGCAGAAACTCATTAGAATTGGCTACATTAGGGGTGTGTGGCCTAACATGCAAAGGAGTTCCTGCTACAAAAAAAGCCCTAGGTTTTGACAACAAACAAGGTAAACAGAATAAGACCCAACCATGAGGAACTGTATTAAAGGGTTGCGGCATTAGGAAGGTTGAGAACCTCAGCACTGAGGCATGTAAATGGTAGTGATTACACTGTGGTAGACGTTTAGATATAATATATACTGAACCGTTTTTACTGATATTTATTGTATTTATAGTTAAACTGTTTTATATGAAGTGCTCGGGTTTTATGTATACTGGTTTTATTGATGTTGTCAACCGCCCTGATCCACTTAGGCGGGAGGGCGAGATAAAAGTCGAACAAATAAATAAATAAATAAAATAACAAAGTAAGGACATGGCAACCCTATGTTACTTATAGCTTTCAGTGCTCTTTTTGTAGAAAAAGCCCAGCAGGAACTCATTAGCATAATAGGCCACACCCAACAACAGAAACTCATTAGCATATCCAGCCACACCCGACAGCATCGCTCATTAGCATATTAGGCCACACACCCCACGTTACCAGAAGTATGGTCATCCAGCCACACCCACCTTTTGCTTCTTATTCTGTTTACCTTGTTTGTTGTCAAAACCCAGGGCCTTTTTTTGTAGCAGGAACTCCTTTGCATGTTACGCCACACACCCCTAATGTAGCCAATCCTAATGAGTTTCTGCTGTTGGGTGTGGCCTGTTATGCTAATGCGTTCCTGCTGGGCGTGGCCAACTCGGGAGCCAGCCGGAACTCCGTTCCTGTGCGTTCCTGCCCAAAAATAGCCCTGGTGAAAATAAAGATGTAATTTGTTTCCTATTCAAGTTCACAGACCCCCCTGAAATCTCTAGAGGAAGCAACAGTCGGTGTTTAAAATACTTCCATCACAGGAGCAAAATATGGCTAAACACGCATTTTGGACTTTGCCCATATTTTGGGGTTGCTGCGAGTGCAGCAAGCTATGACAGCCAGTAAGTACAGACAATGAACCCTACTGGATCAGACCAGGGTCTGTATAGCTAACAAGAAGAAAAAGAAGCCCAGGCTGGTTGTAAGGAACACGTTCAAGTGGGTGACAGCACAAGTACCCCCATCCCCTCTACGGAAATCTGGCCCAGAAGCCTCTCTCCTGATACTCCCTCCGGACAGCTTTTCCTCCTCCAATCCTGTTCACACATATTTTCTCTCCCCTCCCCTATTCTTGTCCAAGAGCTGCTGAGGAAATCCTAAACTCACCTTTCCTGCAAAGATGCAAAAGCCAAATTCTCCCTCCAGCTGGGGGTAACAAGGTAGAAGACAGGCCCTGTGGAAGTGCACATTCCATACATTTCCTTCTCCGCCTTGTGGAAAAACTGCACCTTGGCCACCTAGAAAAGGTAGGGTTGACCTCTCTGTTGCTTGCAAGTCCTTCTGGGAAATGTAGTCCCCTGAGACAGCAACACCCAAATGAAAGAAAAAATCTTAAGTATTTGGAAACACAGAACAGAAGGGTTTTTTTTTCATTTGTCGCTCTGTGGGGCAGCCTTTTGTGTGTATGAATAAATCTTCTTTCTTGTCGTATGAGATACCCTGCTTCAGTGACCTCTGTCCTCATCAGGCTCAATTACAAACTTACATTGCGGCAGTGCCAGAAGCCATTACAAGGGGAAGACTCATACCATAAGAACAAAAAAGAAACAGTGAGGATTTGTGTTCATAAGTTCAAGAGGGCCAAAGGAAGATGCCACCCCCTCCCTTCTCTTCAGTGTTCATAACAAAAGGGAAAAGAGCCTCACCCAGAGAGGCCACAGTCTCACAATTTTCCTCCATCACTTCCCAGAAGAGTTTTCGTTGGCCTGGATCAAGCACAGCCCACTCCTCCTCTGTGAAGAACACGGCTACCTCCTCAAAGGACACTGGGGATCTCTGAAAGAGGAAAATACGGCCCACTTGAGCATCTGTTTCTGTCCCTGAGCTTTCAAGAAGAAAAGAAAGACACCATCACCTGCTCAATTGATTAAAAGAATGTGAGACATCAAATACTGAGTAAGTTGGTGGAAACTGTTATTAAGGAGAGAATTAGTAGGCACACTGATGAACAAAAACTATTGAGGAAGACTCAGCATGGATTCTGTAAGGGAAGATCTTGTCTCACTAACCTGTTAGTGTTCTTTGAGGGGGTGAACAAACATGTGGACAAGGGGGACCCAACAGGTATTGTTTACCTTGACATCCAGAAAGCTTTCGATAAAGTTCCTCATCAAAGGCTCCTAAGTAAGCTCAATAGTCATGGGATAAAAGGACAAGTCCTCTTGTGGATCAAAAACTGGCTCATTAATAGAAAACAGAGTGAGTATAAATGGGCAATTTTCTCAGTGGAGGGAGGTAAGCAGTGGGGTACCGCAGGGATCAGTACTTGGTCCACGGCTTTTTAACTTGTTCATTAATGATTTGGAGTTGGGAGTAAGCAGCGAAGTGGCTAAACTTGCAGATGACACTAAATTGTTCAGGGTGGTGAGAACCAGGGAGGATTGTGAGGCACTCCAAAAAGATCTGTTGAGGATGGGCGAGTGGGTGTCAATGTGGCAAATGGGGTTCAATGTGGCCAAGTGCAAAGTGATGCACATTGGGGTCAAAAATCCTACAAGTACACGTTGAGGGGTCCGAACTGGCAGAGACTGAACAAGAGAGAGATCTTGGAGTTGTAGTAGATAACTCACTGAAAATGTCGGGACAGTGTGCAACTGCAATAAAAAAGGCCAATGCTATGCTGGGGATTATTAGGAAGGGAACTGAAAACTAATCAGCCAGTATCATAATGCCCCTGTATAAATCGATGGTGCAACCTCATTTGGAATACTATGTGCAATTCTGGTCAACACACCTCAGAAAGGATATTATAGCATTGGAAAAAGGGCAGAAAAGGGCGACCAGAATGATAAAAGGGTTGGAACACTTTCCCTATGAAGAAAGGTTAAAGCGCTTAGAGCTCTTTAGCTTGGAGAAACGATGGCTGAGGGGTGACATGATTGAGGTTTATAAGATTATGCATGGGATGGAGCAGGTAGAGAAAGAGGTACTTTTCTCCCTTTCTCACAATACAAGAACTTGTGGGCACTCAATGAAATTGCTGAGCAGTCAGGTTAGAACGGATAAAAGGAAGTACTTCTTCACCTAAAGAGTGATTAATACATGAAATTCACTGCCACAGGAGGTGATGGCAGCTACAAGCATGGACATAGATACAAACTCTCAGCCTGGGGCAAGTGATGCTCTGTATTCTTGGTGACTGGGGGGGGTGGCAACAGGGGGAGGGCTTCTAGTGTCCTGGCCCCACTGCTGGACCTCCTGATGGCACCTGGTATTTTTGGCCACTGTGTGACAGAGGGCTGAACTGGATGGGCCACTGGCCTGAGCCAACATTTGCTTCTCTTATGTTCTCATGTTCTTAACCAATGGGAAGGAAAATTGCTTTTCTGAGCCTGATAGTTATAATATGATGAAAATTTCCAAGAAATATAAATTCAGAAAATTGCACAAAACTGGGCTTCTCTTGGGCAAGTTCCATTATATTAGGAAAAAAACACCCAAAAAATCCTTATTGACAGTATACAAGTGTGTACTATACCATCCTGCACATTTAACATCACAAATGCAATAACACTGTGATCCCAGAGACGGTTCCTGCAGAAGCATTCTGTGTTACTCTGTATCCAGCTCTGTGAAAATAAGATGGCCTAATTAAGCTCCTCATATATTTTGCTCTATTTTTTTCCTAACAAACCCGAAGCCTACCCATTCCAGGCTGTGTGATCCTCAGGGTTTGGCAGGCGAGAGAGACGCAGGGCACAGAACATCCAGCACAAACAGGCCGCCTCAGCGACCTTTCCAGGTATTTGTGCCTCGTGGAATGACTGCAGTTTGCACAGCATGCCCTTGGCCTCCAAGTAAGCTAGTGCATCATCTCAACAGATTTTGGATTTCATGGAATAACAGTGGCTCAAGTGGTTAGGACGCTGAACTGCAGGCTGTGGAAGGTCAGTAGTTCAGCAGTTCGAGACCCAGGTGCCGCATGACGGAGTGAGCTCCCGTCTCTAGTTCCAGCTCCTGCCAACCTAGCAGTTCAAAAGCAAGAAATTGCAACCAGTGTTCCCTCTAAGCTGAGTTAGTGTGAGCTAGCTCACAGTTTTTAGCCTCCAGCTCACAGTTTTTTGTCTTAGCTCAGGAAGGATGGCTCCAGAGCAGGCTAATTTATGCAGGAGCCCAATCGCTCGCTCACAGCTTTAATGCCAGTAGCTCACAAAGTAGAATTTTTGCTCACAAGATTCTACAGCTTAGAGGGAACATTGATTGCAACTAGATAAATAGGTACCACTTCGGTGGGAAGGTAACAGCGTTCCGTGCGCCTTGGTGTTTAGTCATGCCGGCCACATGACTACGGAAACGTCTTCGGACAGCGCTGGCTCTTCGGCTTTGAAACGGAGATGAGCACCGCAGCCCTAGAGTCGGACTCGACTGGCTTTTGAGCAAGGGAACCTTTACCTTTAAGGCAAAGATAAACACCTTGCAGAAAACTTTCTAACTTGGGGGGGTGGGGGGATTATTTGCCTACAATAAAATGAAAGCCAGGATCTGGGAGTTGCGGTACCAAAAATGAAAGGAACGGACACAGAAAATCCCTCTGATATTTTTCAATGGAAGCGATGGTTTACTCCCGAGAAGCCAGGGAGGTGAGGGACGCACAGAGAGGGAGGGCGGAGTGGATGCCCTCCTTCACAACACAAACTTTCTGACCGGTTTCCAGCTCAGAGATCTTCTCCAGGTTGATGTTCACTGGGATCATACGCCAGAGCAACCGCATGCATTGAAAATACAAGAGCCGAATCTGGCCAAACACCTCTGTGGGGGGATAGCCTGGGGAGCGCACAAAAAAGAACACTGTGAGGGCAGCCAGCTAAAGGACCCCAGAAAGAACAGACGATGAGCCCTGCTGGATCAGACCAGAGGGGTCCCTCTACGTTTTAAAAATAAAATAAAATCAGCCCAGGCTGGTTGCAGGGAACACAGTCCAGTGGGTGAAAAAAGAAGTACCCCACCCCGATCTTGCTCAGGGGAGCTTCTCTCTCGATGCTCCCTTTGGCCACCTCTTCCTCCTCCACTCCCGTCCACACATATTTTGTCTCCCCTCCCCTCTACTTGACCAAGAGCTGCAGAGGAAACGTTAAACTCACCTTTCCTGCAGACGTACAAAACCCACACTCTCCCTCCATCCAGGGGAAACGAGAAAGAAGAGAGGCCCTGAGCGAGGAACTCTATGCCCCCCCCCCCGATTTCCTTCTCCACCTTGATGAAAAACAGCTGCCTCGAAAAGGCAGGGTTGACCTCTCTGGTGGTCGCAAGGCCTTCTGGGAAACGTAGTTGCCCGCAACCACCAGAACTGGACTGACAGACGGAAGAGGAATGTTTGGAGAAAGAGGATTTCTTTTCTCTTCAGTGGCTGTTGGGGGGGGGGGGGGGGACAGCTTCCTATGAC
The DNA here is from genome assembly GCF_001447785.1 of Gekko japonicus. NCBI lineage: Eukaryota > Metazoa > Chordata > Lepidosauria > Squamata > Gekkonidae > Gekko > Gekko japonicus. The sequence goes on along the minus strand of NW_015175378.1, from coordinate 339,715 downwards.
GGCTGCACAGCTGGAGAGATCCTGAAAAAAAAAGGGGGGGAGAAAACCTTATCTGCCCAGATCTTCAGGATTTCTTAGGGCCCTTTGTTCTCTTACTGGGAACGGTACTTTTCCAGGCATCGACCTATTAAAGGGACTGAAAGTTTTTTTCCAAGAGAGGGCAGGGAAGATTCCATGTCTCTCTCACCGTATATGATGGGACCTTGAGGGCAGAGGAAGGCCTTGCCTCAAAATAGGGCTGGCTGGAGAGAATATTTCCTTCCCAACTGAGCAGGGTGAGAGTGAGCGTCCTTTCTACTCCTGCTGAGGAAACCAAGAATACAGAGCATCACTTGCCCCAGGCTGAGAGTTTGTATCTGTGTCCATGCTTGTAGCTGCCACCACCTCCTGTGGCAGTGAATTTCATGTGTTAATCACTCTTTGGGTGAAAGTTAGATACCAAGGGACTTCTGGCATTGCTGTTGTGTTTGTCCGTAATGCTTTCCATTATAAATTGATCCCACAATTTCTTAAACCAGACTTGTATTGTGGGAGGATTGGGATCTTTCCAATAAGGTCCTCTTCTTTGTGAGTGATCCTGGAAAGGGAGAGGCAGCTTGGGAAGAAATTTCCTGGTCATTTTCACCCCCCTCCCTATTCCCTGTGTTCTCTAGGAGACCCCAAGTTATTTCCTCTGGTAGCAAAGTTGATGTCCCCCGTGCCCGTCCCTACACAAGCAAAACAGGGTAGGCCAGGACAGCAAGTGATGCTGCTTCTTGTTGCACTGGTTTTCTATTTGCACAGGAAGGAACTTCTGGCATGACAGGCAGACTGCCTAGACAGGAAGGGAAACGCTGGGTTCTCCCTTCGTTGTACAAGGGGGCCAAAATCCCCAGAGACAGGGAGCAAGGGAGCTGTGTGGGTGTGTGGCCAAGGAGTCCTCACAGGGGCTGGGCAGAGAAAAGGTGCCAAGTCTGCCCACGGCCATGGGGCCAAAGGGAAGCAGCTCCTCCTTCGGCTGCTGCTGGGCTTCCCCCCCCCCCCAATGAAGGAAAGAGAAGAATTGAGTAGCCTGCCCTGAGGGAACATATTTTTGTCAGTCAAGTGTAAAAAGAACTTATCTGAGAAGAATAAGCTAATCCTACATATGAGGATTTAAATGGGGAAGAAGCTACCTGTTTCTGACAAGAAGAAATCATCATGAGTACAGCAAGCTACAGGGCCGGCAAGCAGAGAAAACAGTTCAGACTTGGAGAAAATAAAGAAATGGCTACTAGCCATGGTGATTGAAGGGAACCTCCATATTCAGAGGCAGTAAACCCCAGAATACCAGCATCAGGAAGCAGCATTTAGGGAGCACCTTGACCTCCATGCCATCTTTGTTTGACTCTCCAGGGCAGTTGGTTGGGCATTGTATGAAACAGGAGCTGGACTAGGTGTTCTGATCCAGCAGGCCTCCTCTTCTGGTGTAGTTTGGTGTCATGGTTAAGTGTGTGGACTCTAATCTGGGAGAACTGGGTTTGATTCCCCACTCCTCCACTTGCAGCTGCTGGATGACCTTGGGCAAGCCATAGTTCTGTCAGAGCTGTCCTTGAAAGAGCAGTTCTCTCAGAGCTCTCTCAGCCCCACCTACCTCACAGGGTGTCTGTTGTGGGGAGGGGGAGGGAAAGGAGTTTGTAAGCCACTCTGAGTGAAGGGTGGGGTATAAATCCAATCTCTTCTCGTCTTCTCTTCTTTTATTTTTTTTTAATTACAATTTTTATTGAATTAATTAGTTAACAAAGTTTGACAATAAATGTAAGAACAATTATAACAACATGTGAATAGGGGGATTTTAATCCCCCCCCGACAAGTACATAAGTATATAACATTTATACAGTCTATATGAGTATGATATCACAAAATGTATTAAACTTTGCAAACAATGTATAATTGGAAGTGAGTGTAATATTCGCAAACCTAATACGTTGGCCACCTGTTCTCTCCTAAGAGAAGATAATTAAAAGTGCAACTCTCCGTTTATGAAAAGGTGAAGACTTAAGTGCTAAAACCAATTTCCACCAAACATGAGGGAAAGATGATTGAAGTATTGTTTGTATTTGTATTTTATGTACCACGGTACTACATGAATAGTCTAATTTTTGTTAATTAAATCCATGTGATGTAATTTTTGAAGCGGTACTTAGGGTGACAGGAAAAAATAGCGCCAGCAAACTGTGCAGATGTCAGTACAATGGCAGAAGAATCCAGCAGATAGGCCTTAGTTCAGTGATGGCGAACCTTTTAGAGACCGAGTGCCCAAACTGCGACCCACTTATTTATTGCAAAGTGCCAACATGGCAATTTAACCTGAATACTGAGGTTTTACTTTAGAAAAAACAACTCCTACATTAACTTAAGATGATCCAAACAAAGTAAGGAAAGCAATCCCAAATGCTTTCATTTACTTAAAATTATTTGGCAGAGAATTCGACACTTTAATGATGGTCTGGGCCTAGCTGGGGTGATGGCACGCGTGCCCACAGAGAGGGCTCTGAGTGCCCCCTCTGGCACCCGTGCCATAGGTTCGCCACCTCTGATCCATATGTTGGGGCCAGATTCCCAGTAATAGATGTTCAGGTGTGAGAGGAACTTCAATGTCTAGAATTCGTTTGATGTAAGTTAAAACTGTAGACCAATTTTTTTTATCTTCCTCACAGCGCCACCAACAGTGTGCAAAATTACCTTCTTGTCCACAGCCTTTCCAGCAGAGTTTAGAATGTTTGGATGACATATGGGATAGGCGTAGGGGGTGAGGTACCAACGGGATAGGATTTTAAATTTGTGTAAGTTGACAGGGAAGGATCTTGGGTAGCATCCCTTGTTTGACCATATTTTATGCCACTGTTCATCTTTCAATTCATTGTTACAGTCTTGATGCCAAGCTTTTTGATATGGGAGACTCTTCAGGTTTGAATCTTGTAATAGTAATTTGTATAAGGTAAAGGTAAAGGTTCCCTTGCTCGAAAGCCAGTCGAAGCCGACTCTAGGGTTGCGGTGCTCATCTCCGTTTCAAAGCCGAAGAGCCAGTGCTGTCCGAAGACGTTTCCATGGTCATGTGGCCGGCATGACTAGACACCAAGGCGCACGGAACACTGCTACCTTCCCACTGAAGTGGTACCTATTTATCTACTTGCAGTTTCTTGCTTTCAAACTGCTAGGTTGGCAGGAGCTGGAACTAGAGACGGGAGCTCACTCTGTCATGCGGCACACTCGGGTCTCGAACTGCTGAACTACCAACCTTCCACAGCCTGCAGTTCAGCGTCTTAACCACTTGAGCCACCGTAGCTCCCAGTAATTTGTATAGGGCAGATATTATACCTCTGTTTTGTGTTTGGAATAGTTTAAGGATTAACTCCATTTCTGTATGAGGAAGTGAGATAATCTTTGGAATTTTTTCCTGCTCTATTATGTGTTTAATTTGTAAATAAAGAAACCAGGGAATGTTAATCTCTTCTTCTCTTCTTTAAAAAAGGACATGTGGCAGGGGATGAGAACTGATTTTTCACATTGCAGCTGAATATGCAGAAGCCCCATTTTGTTTTTCCAGGGGAAGGAAGGTAGAAACATAGACCTGAAATGGGTTCCTAGGGTTATTGAGTCCAGCCTCCTAAACAATACAGGAAATTCAAAACTATCTTTCCCCTTCACACACTCCTCCAGTGACCCCTGCTCTATGCTGAGAGGAAGGCAAAAACCTCCAGATCCCTCAGTCAGTCTGGCCTGGAGGAAAATTCCTTCCTGATCTCAAAGTGGTGATGGCATTTCCCTAGGCCACAAGAACCCGGCACTGACTCATCCTTTCCTGCCCTCCTTCTCATGATCTGCCTGAGTTCACAGAATCTGCATGGCTGTCAGATGGCCATCTAGCCTGTGCTTAAAAACCTCCAAAGAAGGAGAGCCCATCACCACCCAAGGAAGTGTGTCCCACTGAGGAACCCCTCTAACTGTCAAGAAGTTCTTCCTAATGTTCAGCCGAAAGCTCTTGATTTAATTTCAATCTATTGGTTCTAGTCCAACCTTCTGGGGGAACAGAAAACAACTCCACTCTATCCTCTGTATGACAGCCCTTCAGGTACTTGAAGATAGCTATCATATTACCTTTCAGTTATCTCCTCTCTACGGTAAACATACCCAGCTCCTTCAACCTTTTCTCATAGGACTTTTCTCATAGGTCTCCAGACTCCTCAACATCTTCGTTGCCCTCCTCTGGACACATTCCAGCTTGTCACATGACAGCCCTTCAGGTACTTGAAGATAGCTATCATATCACCTTTCAGTTATCTCCTCTCTACGGTAAACATACCCAGCTCCTTCAACCTTTTCTCATAGGACTTGGTCTCCAGACTCCTCAACATCTTCGATGCCCTCCTCTGGACACATTCCAGCTTGTCAACCACCTTAAACTGCAGTGCACAAAACGGAATACAGTACTCCAAGTGAGGTCTAATCAGAGCAGAGTAAAGTGACACCATCACTTTGTGTGATCTGGACACGATAGTGCTGACGATGGATGTCTCATCAGTACAAGTTTCACACTGAAGCCCATGAAAAGAAACGGAGTCTCTGTTGATCATTAAACCTGCCGCTGATACTAAATTGGAAGGGGTAGCAAACACAATAGAAGACAGAGTCAAGATACAGGATGATCTTGACAGGCTGGAAAAGTGGGCCGAAACAAGATGGATTTCAACAGAGAAAAATGTAAAGTTCTACATTTAGGGAGGGAAAATCAAATGCATAATTTTGGGATGAGAGAGACTCATCATGCCAGTAGTACAGGTGAAAAGGCTCTAGAGGTCTCAGCAGACCATACCCTGAGCAAGAGTCAGCAGTGTGCTTTTAGGCAGTTTTCAGCTACTGCCCCATTCCTGCAGATGGAAGCCTTGGAGAGGCTGGGCTCTCAAGGTCCCAGGAGGAGGTACCAACTCTATACTTAGGCAGGGATCCTGCCTTCCAGGTCTCATTGGGTGTATACAGGGGTCATTTCGTAGAAAAAGAGCTAGGGGGACTCATTAGCATAACTCATTAGCATATGCCACACCCCCTGACATCACCGGAAATGTGTCATAAGGCCACACCCCCTGACATCACCGGAAATGTGTCATAAGGCCACACATCCCGCCCCCAACGGTCCCGGCCGCCACCGCCGGCCTTGCAGCTCCACTGCCGAGCCCCATGAGGGGCCCGGCGGTGGACCTGCAAGGCCGGCGGGAGTGCAAGGAAGCCCCGCGAAGGCCCTCCCTGGCCCCAGGCAGGCAGGGGTGGGGAGAGGCAGGGAGGAAGCAATCCCCCCCCGAAATGACCTCTGGGTGTATAGTTCTTTCAGGATGCAAGGATTCCCAGCCTCTCCTGACTGGTTGGTTTCCTACTCAGCTTCCAGCCTGTGTCAGACACCCAATTCCTCCCGCTCTGGCCTTTTATCCCCTCCCTTCTGGCAGCTCTCAATTCCTACCTCCCTCTACTTACTCCTGAGGAGACCCTTTCTCCCAAGGAGACCTCTACAGCAGATACAATTGCCAACTGACAGTGGAATTCAGACTGGACAATTCAGGGTAGGCACAAGCAAACTGGAGTCACTTCGACATCCAACATTGCTTCAGGTGTGAGGAAGTAACGACATTGCGTCAGGATGATGTTATACAGTACACCCAGAAGCCTGTTGAACAGCAGTTGGGAGCACTGTTCAAAGGGTCAACCTAACTTGAAGATAAATATTACCAAAAAATAGATTTGTATTTATGGTGTACACAATAAAGGTAAAGGTTCCCTTGCTCGAAAGCCAGTCGAATCCAACTCTAGGGTTGCGGTGCTCATCTCCGTTTCCAAGCCGAAGAGCCAGCGCTGTCCGAAGACGTTTCCGTGGTCATGTGGCCGGCATGACTAAACACCAAGGCACACGGAACGCTGTTACCTTCCCACCAAAGTGGTACCTGTTTATCTACTTGCAATTTCTTGCTTTCGAACTGCTAGGTTGGCAGGAGCTGGAACTAGAGACAGGAGCTCCCTCCGTCATGCGGCACACTTGGGTCTCGAACTGCTGAACTACTGACCTTCCACAGCCTGCAGTTCAGCGTCTTAACCACTTAAGCCACCGCAGTACACAATAGCAAGTATTAAAAGATTAAAAAGTGGTCTGAGGATCAGACTTCATAGAACATCAACATGAGCTTAAAATAAGCTTTAGACATTTTACATACAGATCTGATGTTTTCACATACATAGTTGATGAATATATCAAATGACCAATAGGACCATACGTGTTTCAGCCTCTTGGGCTTTCCTCAGTGGTCAATAATACAAAAGGATATAGTGGAAGATAGAAGACCAATGGCCAGTGTAAGCGAAGGGGAGGACAGATGTTTGATGTGAGGCTGTGGCTCAGTGGTAGAACATCTGGTTGGCATGCAGAAGGCTTGAAGATTAATCTTTGGCATCTCCAGCAGAAACGATCAGATTGTACGTGATGTGAAAGACTTCTGTCTGAGATCCTAAAAAGCCACTGCCAGTCTGAGTAGACAATACTGACCTTGATGGACCAATAGTCTGATTCAGTAGAATTTATTTATTATATTTATACCCCGCCCATCCTGCAAGCAGGCTCAGGGCAGCTTCATGTGAGCCTAAGAATTTAAGAAGAACCCTGCTGGATCAGATGAGTAGTCCATCTAGGCCAGCGAACCATCTCACACAGGGGCCAAACTATTACTCTGGATGGCCAACAACAATGCAAAGAGGCTAAGCAGGGGTGTCGAGCTCAGTGAAAATGTGTTATTTAAAGTTTTAAAAATTAATTAAAAATTAATTGAGTTTGTCTGTGTCCTTTATAAAGTTTATAGCTCTGCTACCTGGCATTACCTTTTATGACACACATGGCCCGGCCCAACAAGGTCTCATTTATGTCAGATCCGGCCCTCATAACAAATGAGTTTGACACCCCTGGCAAGGCCTTCCCTTGATGTTGCCTCCTAGTGCTGGTATACAGAAGTTGCCTACATCTAAATGTAGAAATTCCCTTTAGTCACCACGGCTAGTAGCCATTGATAGACCTGTCCTCCGTAAAATTTAATCCAGGATATGACACCATTTCAGATTATTCTAATTTCCCACTGAAAAATTAGGGCACTGTTTATTTTGTAAGAGATAATATGAGGCATGACTCCATCTCACCACCTTGTGAACAATGCAGTAATATAAGAGGGTTTTAGAGAGTACAGAGAAAAATATTTACATTTTGCTTCACAGGGGCTGCTATGGCCCCGGTCACACGCGAGGATTTGGACCCGGAGAGGGACTGATCGGATGCGCGGCAAATGGGCGCGATCCCATGGCAACATCTGGGAAGCGTTGCCTGCCCGTCACCGATCCGTCCCTCCCACCCAAAACCCCGCACCACAAAAGAACCACCTACCTGGGTGGTTCATCCGGAAAGGCCGTGGCAAGTGCGGCCGTGGGATTGCCGGCGCGTCCTTTCGCCGGCGCATCCCTGGCTCCTGGCCAAACTGCGTGTGTGTGAGCATGCGCAGTTCGCCAGCCTCCCCCTCCCACCGTCACTTTCTCCCCGGCATCTGATCATGCCGGGGAGCAACGGCACCGCGGCTCAGGGGATCCATGGGATCCCGCCGTGGCGTCACTAGTTTGGTGCGGCTCGGATTAGCTGCACTTCTGCTGTCGTTTTTCCTGCCGTGTGGCAGGGACCTATGTATATTTGGTTGAGGGCGGGTGGACAGAAAAGGGAGGGAAAGGGGCACAGAGACGGGTCTCATCCAACATTCCCTTTAAGCTGTGGAGTCTTGTGAGCAGAAATTCTACTTTGTGAGCTACTGACATTAAAGTTATGAGCGAGCGATTTGGCTCCTGCATAAATTAGTCTGCTCTGGAGCAATGTTCCCTCTAAGCTGTGGAATCTTGTGAGCAAAAATTCTACTTTGTGAGCCCCTGGCATTAAAGTTGTGAGCAAACAGTTTGGCTGCTGCAGACATTAGTTTGTTCTGGAGCCGTCCTTCCTGAGCTAAGACAGAAATGTGTGAGCCGGAGGCTAAAAAACTGTGAGGTAGCTCACACTAACTCAGCTTAGAGGGAACACTGCTCTGGAGCCCTCCTTCCCGAGCGAAGACAAAAATGTGTGAGCCAGAGGCTAAAGAACTGTGAGCTAGCTCACACTAACTCAGCTTAGAGGGAACACTGGTCTCATCCAGGACAGCTATCATAAAACATGCCTTGGCTGCAAAGGGGCAAGGTCAGCCACACTAACTGGTTTCCAACATGTTCATTGTGATTGGACAGCCCTTCCCCTGTGCGAATCACATGATGGAAGGTAAGGCTGCGACCCTGACTGGACCTCTTTCCAAACCCCAGGCATTCATATTGTCAGCTGTCAGATCCCTCCTGCAGAAGGGAAAGGTGGCGCTCAAAGAAACAAAGACCATACACCCTTCATATTTAATATCACTCCAGATATCCATTCACAATGCAATCAGTACTGGTCCCAAAGGTGATCCCAACACTGCCTGCTAGGAAACATATTTGGAAGTGAATGAAAAAGGGCTGACATGCAAATAAGTCTCTCCCACCTAAAAGGAACAACAAGGGGTTCTCAGAAACACTTTGAAACCCCTTGAATCAGTCACTGGGAACACACCAAGGCTGCGGTCACACACACTAAATCCACTTTCAATGAACTTTCCAACTGGAATTTGCTGTGTGAACAGTGTGCGATTGCAGCCTAAGTCATTTTGTTCTTAGACATCTCCCCCCCCCCCCCAATGAATGCAAGCTCACATCTTTAGTGGCACTTGCTCGCTCGCTTGCCCGCTTCTTTTGGCTTACTTGCTGGCTTGGCTTGCTTGCTCTTCCATCCGTCTCTGCTCTGCTGGACTGATCACTCCTACTCACATGTAGGCTCCTTGAAGTGCAGGTCGCTTCTCTCTCCTCCACAGATCTGCATTTTCAAGACAGGTAAATATAGCCTCTTCCCTACTCTATTACACCCCTTTTCCACACTATTTTTTCCTTAGGCCAACCTTGCAAGAGTGTTTTCAGTGCGTCTTTTAGAGCGTATATTTGCCTTTTTAGTATAATAAAAATAATTTTATATGAACGTCAGCCTGATTTAAGAGTTCTCGAAGGAAAAATCCTGGTATACATATCATGCAGGGCTCTTTTTGTAGAAAAAGCCCAGCAGGAACTCATTACCAGAATAGGCCACACCCAAAAGCAAGAACTCATTAGCATATTAGGCCACACCCTGACAACACCGCTTATTAGCCCATTAGGCCACACCCCCATGTGTGGTCATCCAGCCACACCCTCCTTTCCCTTCTTATTCTGTTTACCTTGTTTGTTGTCAAAACCCAGGGCTTTTTAAACTCCTTTGCATGTTAGGCCACACACCCCTAATGTAGCCAATCCTAATGAGTTTCTGCTGTTGGGTGTGGCCTATTATGCTAATGAGTTCCTGCTGGGCATGGCCAACTCGGGAGCCAGCCGGAACTCTGTTCCCGTGCGTTCCTGCCCAAAAATAGCCCTGCATATGTGGAGAATTTGCTAGTTACCCCCTCTCACATGACCTCTAATAAAGCTAATTCCCAACTCAGGTAGGTGACAGCACTCGGGGATAACACCTCGTGCTTAGCTAAATTCCCCTTATCAAACAATCAATTTACGCAATATATTTTGTTAGTGTTATTTGTTCCAAATTTCTTAATAAAATAAAATTTAAATTAACCCCCCCCCAATCAATTAATTACTAGACCATTTTGGGTAACAATACAGCCCCTCCCCTGTGTGAACCTTCCGCTGTTTAGCTAGGTCGCCATTCCGAGAAGCACTTTCCACACTCCAAGCATTTAAATGGCTTCTCCCCTGTGTGAACCTTGTGATGTTTAGTTAGGTCGCCATTCTGAGAGAAGCACTTTCCACACTCCAAGCACTGATATGGCTTCTCCCCTGTGTGAACCTTGTGATGTTTAGTTAGGTCGCCATTCTGAGAGAAGCACTTTCCACACTCCAAGCACTGATATGGCTTCTCCCCTGTGTGAACCTTGTGATGTTTAGTTAGGTCGCCATTCTGAGAGAAGCACTTTCCACACTCCAAGCACTGATATGGCTTCTCCCCTGTGTGAACCTTGTGATGTTTAGTTAGGTCGCCATTCTGAGAGAAGCACTTTCCACACTCCAAGCACTGATATGGCTTCTCCCCTGTGTGAACCTTGTGATGTTTAGTTAGGTCGCCATTCTGAGAGAAGCACTTTCCACACTCCAAGCACTGATATGGCTTCTCCCCTGTGTGAACCTTGTGATGTTTAGTTAGGTCGCCATTCTGAGAGAAGCACTTTCCACACTCCAAGCACTGATATGGCTTCTCCCCTGTGTGAACCTTGTGATGTTTAGTTAGGTCGCCATTCTGAGAGAAGCACTTTCCACACTCCAAGCACTGATATGGCTTCTCCCCTGTGTGAACCTTGTGATGTTTAGTTAGGTCGCCATTCTGAGAGAAGCACTTTCCACACTCCAAGCACTGATATGGCTTCTCCCCTGTGTGAACCTTGTGATGTTTAGTTAGGTCGCCATTCTGAGAGAAGCACTTTCCACACTCCAAGCACTGATATGGCTTCTCCCCTGTGTGAACCTTGTGATGTTTAGTTAGGTCGCCATTCTGAGAGAAGCACTTTCCACACTCCAAGCATTTATATGGCTTTTCCCCTACATGAACCTCTTGATGTCTAGTTAGGGCACCATTCCAAGCGAAGCATTTTCCACACTCCAAGCATTTATATGGCTTCTCGACCATATGAATCTTTTGATGCACAGTCAGATAGCCATTCCGAGAAAAAGACTTTCCACACTTCAAGCATTTATATGGCTTTTCCCCTACATGAACCTCTTGATGTCTAGTTAGGGCACCATTCCAAGCGAAGCATTTTCCACACTCCAAGCATTTATATGGCTTCTCCCCTGTGTGAACCTTGTGATGTTTAGTTAGGTCGCCATTCTGAGAGAAGCACTTTCCACACTCTAAGCATTTATATGGCTTCTCCCCTGTGTGAACCTTGTGATGTTTAGTTAGGTCGCCATTCTGAGAGAAGCACTTTCCACACTCTAAGCATTTATATGGCTTCTCCCCTGTGTGAACCTTGTGATGTTTAGTTAGGTCGCCATTCTGAGAGAAGCACTTTCCACACTCTAAGCATTTATATGGCTTCTCCCCTGTGTGAACCTTGTGATGTTTAGTTAGGTCGCCATTCTGAGAGAAGCACTTTCCACACTCTAAGCATTTATATGGCTTCTCCCCTGTGTGAACCTTGTGATGTTTAGTTAGGTCGCCATTCTGAGAGAAGCACTTTCCACACTCTAAGCATTTATATGGCTTCTCCCCTGTGTGAACCTTGTGATGTTTAGTTAGGTCGCCATTCTGAGAGAAGCACTTTCCACACTCTAAGCATTTATATGGCTTCTCCCCTGTGTGAACCTTGTGATGTTTAGTTAGGTCGCCATTCTGAGAGAAGCACTTTCCACACTCTAAGCATTTATATGGCTTCTCCCCTGTGTGAACCTTGTGATGTTTAGTTAGGTCGCCATTCTGAGAGAAGCACTTTCCACACTCTAAGCATTTATATGGCTTCTCCCCTGTGTGAACCTTGTGATGTTTAGTTAGGTCGCCATTCTGAGAGAAGCACTTTCCACACTCTAAGCATTTATATGGCTTCTTCCCTGTGTGAACCTTTTGATGTGTTGTTAGTGTGTCATACAGAAAGAAGCACTTTCCACACTCCAGGCATTTATATGGTTTCTCCACTATATGAATCTTTTGATGAGCAGTTAGGTGGCCATTCTGAGAAAAGGACTTTCCACACTCCATGCACTTATATGGCTTCTCCCCTGTATGAATCTTTTGATGTGCAGTTAGGTTAACATTCTGAGAAAAGCACTTTCCACACTGCAAGCATTTATATGGCTTCTCCCCTGTGTGAACCTTGTGATGTTTAGTCAGGTCACCATTCTGAGAGAAGCTCTTTCCACACTCCAAGCATTTATACGGCTTTTCCCCTGTGTGAATCCTTTGATGGCTAGTTAGCACACTACTCCAATAGAAACTCTTTCCACATTCCAAGCATTTATATGTTTTCCAGCGTGCTGTAACATTCCGGTAAGGTTTACCACTGAATTTGCAGCTGATCACTTTCTGATTCATGGCACCATTTCTCTTCCCTGTTCCATCGTGTTCTGAGATCTCAGGCTTATTTCTGCTCTGACAGGTAACCAATTCCTTCCTTTGTGTCACTTCTGCTTCCCTTTTCCTTTTGCATTGTCTCTTTCGTACCTCTTGATCCCCAGAATTTGCTTCCACCTGCAGATTGTTGTCCTTTCCCACAAGTCTTCTTCCTGATTTCCTCTCCCTGACCATCTCCCCTGCATCTGCAACTGCAAATAAGAAAGAGAGATCAACTAAGAATGAAAAGACACAAATACTAATCAACAGATGAAGTAAGTAGTGAATGCTATTTTCTACAGTGAGAACCTGGGGCCTGGAAAAACCTCAGTAAAAGGAGAAACAGATAACCAAAGAATGAGGTAATTTCTTGCTTCTTTTATTTTATTTATTTATTTATTTATTTTATTCAATTTATACCCCGCCCTCCCCACTACTGGGAAACCTGGTCTTGAGATCACATTAAGGATAGTAAGTTTTCTGGCGTTTATTGTCAGAACCCACAGCCAACAACGAAGTACACGCATTCAAGAACGGTAATACTTTTATTGCAGAGCTATAGATGCAGTAACATAAGCACTGTTAAGAATGGCAGCGGCCCCATGGGCATAATAGGGTATAGGGTATTCGTATGCACCCCCCCACCCCCCCAGCACTGGCCAATTAGGCACCCTCCCACCAACACTCTCCCACGGCACCTAGGAAAAACCCAAACAATACAACTCCCTCTTGCACATCTGTATAGATAAACATTTTGGTGCAAAGCAGAAAAAGCACAGAAAGGAATGCAGTAGCAATTAACCAGACACAGACCGAGCTCCCCAACCTTCATGGCAGCACACTTAAAACATAATAGGAAAAAAATGCTTTAAAAATCTTGAATTTTATTGAAATATTTTTGATTAGACAAGAAGAATAAAATATGGAACCCTTAAATCTAGAGACTGGAGACATGGAGAGACAAGGCAGGTCTTTTTGCAAACCTGGAAGATGAAAGAAAGTCCTTCACTGGCCACTGCAAGGCCACTGCACATTATTGTCAGCATTCAAGTCTTGGTTTCTGTCAGTTAGAGGCACGGGAAAGCAACAGTGCCCTTTAGAGGGTCGCTTTGGCCTTTGAGGGAAGGCCCACACTCCAAGCATTTATATGGCTTCTCCCCTGTATGAATCTTCTGATGTCTAGTTAGGTGGCCATTCTGAGAGAAACATTTTCCACAGTCCAAACATTTATATGGCTTCTCCCCTGCATGAACATTTTGATGTACAGTTAAATGGCTACTCTGAGAGAAGCACTTTCCACACTCCAGACATTTATATGGCTTCTCCCCCGTGTGAACCTTCTGATGTTTAGTTAGGTCACCATTCCAAGAGAAGCACTTTCCACACTCTAAGCATTTATATGGCTTCTTCCCTGTGTGAACCTTTTGATGTGTTGTTAGTGTGTCATACAGAAAGAAGCACTTTCCACACTCCAGGCATTTATATGGTTTCTCCACTATATGAATCTTTTGATGAGCAGTTAGGTGGCCATTCCGAGAAAAGGACTTTCCACACTCCATGCACTTATATGGCTTCTCCCCTGTATGAATCTTTTGATGTGCAGTTAGGTTAACATTCTGAGAAAAGCACTTTCCACACTGCAAGCATTTATATGGCTTCTCCCCTGTGTGAACCTTGTGATGTTTAGTCAGGTCACCATTCTGAGAGAAGCTCTTTCCACACTCCAAGCATTTATACGGCTTTTCCCCTGTGTGAATCCTTTGATGGCTAGTTAGCACACTACTCCAATAGAAACTCTTTCCACATTCCAAGCATTTATATGTTTTCCAGCGTGCTGTAACATTCCGGTAAGGTTTACCACTGAATTTGCAGCTGATCACTTTCTGATTCATGGCACCATTTCTCTTCCCTGTTCCATCGTGTTCTGAGATCTCAGGCTTATTTCTGCTCTGACAGGTAACCAATTCCTTCCTTTGTGTCACTTCTGCTTCCCTTTTCCTTTTGCATTGTCTCTTTCGTACCTCTTGATCCCCAGAATTTGCTTCCACCTGCAGATTGTTGTCCTTTCCCACAAGTCTTCTTCCTGATTTCCTCTCCCTGACCATCTCCCCTGCATCTGCAACTGCAAATAAGAAAGAGAGATCAACTAAGAATGAAAAGACACAAATACTAATCAACAGATGAAGTAAGTAGTGAATGCTATTTTCTACAGTGAGAACCTGGGGCCTGGAAAAACCTCAGTAAAAGGAGAAACAGATAACCAAAGAATGAGGTAATTTCTTGCTTCTTTTATTTTATTTATTTATTTATTTATTTTATTCAATTTATACCCCGCCCTCCCCACTACTGGGAAACCTGGTCTTGAGATCACATTAAGGATAGTAAGTTTTCTGGCGTTTATTGTCAGAACCCACAGCCAACAACGAAGTACACGCATTCAAGAACGGTAATACTTTTATTGCAGAGCTATAGATGCAGTAACATAAGCACTGTTAAGAATGGCAGCGGCCCCATGGGCATAATAGGGTATAGGGTATTCGTATGCACCCCCCCACCCCCCCAGCACTGGCCAATTAGGCACACTCCCATGCGCAGGATAAAGCTTGGAGACCGTTAGGTAGCTAAAGCTGAGAACCAACACTCTCCCACGGCACCTAGGAAAAACCCAAACAATACAACTCCCTCTTGCACATCTGTATAGATAAACATTTTGGTGCAAAGCAGAAAAAGCACAGAAAGGAATGCAGTAGCAATTAACCAGACACAGACCGAGCTCCCCAACCTTCATGGCAGCACACTTAAAACATAATAGGAAAAAAATGCTTTAAAAATCTTGAATTTTATTGAAATATTTTTGATTAGACAAGAAGAATAAAATATGGAACCCTTAAATCTAGAGACTGGAGACATGGAGAGACAAGGCAGGTCTTTTTGCAAACCTGGAAGATGAAAGAAAGTCCTTCACTGGCCACTGCAAGGCCACTGCACATTATTGTCAGCATTCAAGTCTTGGTTTCTGTCAGTTAGAGGCACGGGAAAGCAACAGTGCCCTTTAGAGGGTCGCTTTGGCCTTTGAGGGAAGGCTCCCCTGGGCCAGGGCCAGCAGCAAATGGAGCCAGGCCACTTGATACCACCCGACTTGCATGACTCACCCAGGATTGGCTGCTTGCTCCTGTTCAACAGCAGCCACACTGCAAAAGCCAGTGTGGACTACTGATTAGAGTTTCAGACTAGGGTCTGGGAGACTCAGGTTCGAATCACATCAATCTGGAAGCAAACTGGGTGACTTGGGGCCAATCATGCACACACAGCCTAACCTCCCTTGCAGGGTTGTTGTGAGGATAAAATGGAGGAGCAGAGTTCTGTAAGCTGCTTTGAACCATTACTGGGAAGAAAGGTGGAGTATAAAGCCAATAAATGATCAATATAGCTGAACCTGGGCAGCAGGTTAAAAGATAGGTTGATTGTTGGGTGGGCAATAGAGAAGGAAACATTGGAAGTGGAGCATGCGAGGGCTCCAGGGTGGAGACAAATAGTACAGGGAGGAGGATACAGGGGAAAATAAGGGACTCGTTGCAAGTCCTTGCAGGTTCTTCACTGTGCAGCTGTGCCCAGCCCAGCCGGCTCCATGCAACGGGATCCACTCTACCCAGGGAGAGGCTGCTGGGGTGGGGGGAAGGAGGGACAGGTGAAGACAGAGGGCAAATACAGGTAGATGGGTGGGTGGGT